>NC_136919.1:25544570-25699574 GCF_949752795.1 Hyperoodon ampullatus | reverse complement strand
GAACACTTACTGTATGCCAAGTCCTATTATAAGTGTGGTGCCTGGACTGAGTCATTTCATACTCACAATAACCCAGTGAGGAAGGTATTATTACCTGTATTTTATACATGAAGAGATTGAGGTGCAGAGGGATGAGGTCATACAGGTAGTAAGTGGCAGAGACAAGATGTGGACCCAGCCTGGGTCCATTCTCTATGGACACAGGGTTAGGCAGGGCCCTAGCTGCGATGGGGCTTCCCTCAGATCACAGCACAGCCACAGCAAACGAGCTGCCTCCCAGACAGGCTGATGGGAGGCCGAGTCCCCTGAGTGACTAGATTCCACTGATTGACAACAGGGAGAGGCAGCCACGTGGTCCCAGCTGGGGGGAGGAGGTTGGTGATCTGTGGGATGCAGAGAGGCTTGGGAGGTCCAGCCCAGGGGGCCTGGGCATGTCTGCGAGGGTTCTACAGCTGGTAGGAAGCTTGTGGCCTCCAAGGGAGCTGCTCCCCAGAGCAAGCCTGTCCCAAGCCGGAGGAAGCCACGCTTCCAGGTGGGGGAACAATAGCTACTTCCCTTGCCTCCCCACCTTCCCCTTGCCCCCCCACCTTCCCCTTGCCCTTCCCTGAGGGAAGTCCTCTCCAGCCACACTGGGAAGCTGGGCCTCAGGGTTGATTTTTTTCTAAATGCTTGCAAATGGATCACCCCATCTTGCCAAGAAACCCTCCTTTGGTAAGTTTCCCAGGAAGCTCCAATTCCTCACTCCTATGTTATTATCTGTTTATTTGCCTATGTTTCCCACCAGCCTGTGAGCCCTTCGGGGGTCAGGCATCATCTGTTTCATGTTTATATCTCCCAACTTCACCCTCACCTGTCTAGCACAGGGCTTGCCTGAGTTAGGCAAAAAGTGAGCATTGATGGAGGAATGTATGAACGAATCATGCACACATGAGTGAATGAATGAGCTTAATGGATTCTGGAGAAGAGTGACCGTATGCCTGTCTTACCATATGACATTTATTGTCCTCAATACATACAATCAATACAGTCTTTTTCAGCAATTACAAAGAACTCTAAGGAATGCCAGCTGTTTGTCCCAGTGGTCCCACCAGCACCATTTAGCTCAATATGCACTTAACAGCCTAGCTCTCATCTGATCCAACTGTTGAAGTATAATATAATATTAATAGCCAAACAGAGGCCTGACGTTAACTTTTCTGAGGGCTGCGATCTTCCATCCTTCTGGCTGACACTTAAGCAAGAGGGTGCAGAATGACCAGCCTTCTGAAAAATGCCTGCCTTGGCTCTCACCCACCAAACTGAGCTGGGAGTGCCGATCTTAAACACACTGGCCTCTTACACTTCAGAGTGCATTACAGCTGCCTCTCCGGAACAAGGGTCCGGGTAGGGATTGTGGACAACGTACGCTTCCCCTTCTCGTGATATACTATTAGGTTCTTGAGGTTTGGCTGGAGACCTCAGAGAGGCTGCTCATCACCTATCTGGGGGCTAGAGCATAAGCTGGGGCCACTGGGCAAGATGGAGTGGGACAGGCCAGCCCTTGAGGTCCTGGGAGAAGAAGGGTAAGATTCCTGCTCCTTCCTGCATCCCCCCCACACCCCAACCTCCAGCCCCACGTTGTAAGGCATTGGGGTGGGAGGGGCATCAATGGTGGGAGGAGCTTGAAAGTAATTCTGGAGCTTTCTAAGTCTCTAAGTAAGGCATGTCCTTGGGTATTTCTTGAGTTCTTTCGCATGATTGACACCACGTGGTCCATAAAATCTCTTACAGAGTTAGAGGTGCTAACCACATGCAATTCAGTCATAATTTACATTGTGCCAGCCCTGAGAGAAATGCAGCCACAAGGGGAGGATGGATCTCGGAAAGGGAGGCAGGAGTGGACCTCCCTGTCTTTCACCCTATCCTGGTCCCAGTCCAGGGTTCTGGCATTGCCCACAACCAGCATCCAGTGGCCACACTTGTCTGGACTTGGGCCTGGGGTGTACTTTGGAAGATCAAGAAGACTTGGACTCTGGTCCCCGAGTAGCTCTCAGACTAGTAGAGAGGACAAGACGCCAACACACAGAGCCCTGATACAGGTGCCTGAACTGAAGGACAGGGCAATGGAGATGGGCCTGGAAGCCTCTGCACAGGTGAACACGGTAGAGCAAGCAGAGCATAAGCAAACCTATGGAGTTAGGAAACTGAGGGGTAAGTGGGTAGTCCCGGGGGATGGGAGCAATGGGACTCTTAGGTAACCTCCAACATTAGCACAGAAAGGAGAGAATTATGAAGCCAGGTTAGAAGTGTGAAGCCAACATCAGCTCATTTACTCTCAGGACAATTTGATAAGGTGGGAACAATTGCTCTCCCATTTTGCAGATAAACAGACCAAGGCTGAAGGAGATCAAGGCCACAGAGCTGGACTGATGTGGTTGGGACTCACACATGGGTCATCTGAGGTCCTTCCCAGCTCTTTCTACTCTTAATCACTTTTCCACTCGGGAGACTGGAAACAGATTAGGGAGAGCCTTGAATGTCAAGCCAAGGAGACTAAAATTTATGCAACAGGCAATGGGGTGCCTTGAAAGGTTTACTGAGGAAGGCTGCCGCTGACCATTTTAGGAGGCATCACCACTTCACCTCGAGCTGCTGCCCCGGCAGTCGGGCCCCTTCCTTTCCCTTGCCAAGCAGAGGGTGGAATTGGGCGATTTGGAATGTGGAGCGAAGGCGGTCGTTTGGCAACAGCAGGAGACATATTTTCCTGCAGCCTCTCAGCACTTGTCATGTGATGCCCTGGGCAAAATCAAGCTGCCCTGGGAACGGCCCAGGGCATCCCAACAGATGAGCTTGTATGAATTCAGCCAGGGCAGGGAAGCAGATGGCAGAATGAGCTCACAGCTTCAGCAGGAGCTGTGAAATCTTGCCTACGCTGAACAGGCTGATAGAGGCCTGGAGACTCGGGGTGACCTTCAGAGCTGGGAAGGACATCAGTCCAGTGTCCCCAAGATGAGAAAACTAAGGCTCAGACTGACGATGTGACTTGCCCAGCATATCGTGTTCCCACAGTTATCGACTATCCAGGCCACTCTCACCCACTGCCCTAAGAAGGTGAGGCACAGGGAAGTGCTTGGTACACAGTAGGCACCCAATACAGGAATGGATGCATAGTGGGGCCTGTGGTGCTCACATATAACAACTCAATGCCATGGAGTAGGGGGAAACAAACGACATAAGAAATTTGTCCTACAGCTGTTATCAAACACACTGCTTCTTTCTACAGATTTTCCTGCTCCACTGTGCAGAGACCTGCTCTCTGCAGGATACTGGAGCCCCATTTGGCTCTGAAATGGGATTTGAGTTTAAGGGAACAGCCAGAACAGATGGTGACCCTGAAGCCATATTTTGAAACAGGCTGACTCTTGTTTAATCTAGATGAAAGTACAGCTTGATGGCATCCAAATGTTAGCTGGAGGAAGAGCCTGTGCACCTCCAGAGTAATGGCAGAGGGAACCAGACCCTCCAAGGTGCGTACCAGGAGATGCCTCTAATTGGAGGCCTGAAACTGAGGGTGACCTCGGGGGCACCTGAGGAGGATGAGCCTCGAGCCTCGCCCAGCAGATGCAGGGGAAGGACGTGTAATTCTGTGCCAGAGAGACCTGCACGCAAGGCCTCATCCACTTACTAGCCTTGTGCCAGTTCCTTAACTCCTCTGAGCCTTAGTTTCGTTATCTGGACAGAGAGATGACAATACCCAGCTCTCAGGGTGGTGGTACAGGGTAATGTCAGGTGCTGAGCACATCTTATTTATCTGTCCGTTTATTCATTCATTAATTTACAAATATTCTCAAGCACCAGCCACCAGGTGCCTGGCACTGCTACTGTGGGAGATTCACGGATGAACAGGACAGATGTGTCCCCTGCCCTCATGGCGTGTATGCTCTAGCACTGTGTTCATGGATGGGCAGAAAAACCACCTGAGGGCTTTAGAAGACTGACTCTCGGCTCCATACCAATCAGGACCTCTAGGGGGAAGGCCTAGGCCTCCACATGTTTTAAAAGCTCCCCAGTGACGCTGTTGTACACAGGGTGTGGTTCATGGTTTCAGGGAGAGCTCTCACCCACCAAGGGCTTGTCTTCTCGGGCTCTACTCTGAGTGCCTCACACAGCCTGGGAGGTGGGACCTCCACTACCCCCTGTCCAGATAGGGAACCAACCCTCCTTCTGAGCAATCTGCCCAGGTCGCACAGCTGATAAATGGAAGAATTGGGATTTGAAGTCCAGCTGATGTTCCCAAAGCTCAGCTCTAACCATACGCTGCCAGGCACAGAAGAGACCCTCAGTGTAAGTGAATTCCTGTCCCCCGTCTTTCCTCCCACATCCCTGAGGATGGGACAGACGGACAACATGTCTACACTCAAGCAGCAGCAAAACTTGGGAATTTGAGGGCGGTGTGATGCCACCCACCTGGACATCAGAAAACCCAGTTCTAAATCCAGTTCTTCTAAATTCTGGCTGTGTGACTCTCATCATGTCCCTTGTTCTCTCTGAGTCTCCATCTTCCCCTCTGTAATTTAGGAGAGCCAGAATAGAGGATCCTGAAAGTCCAACATTTTCTGGGTTCTCAAGGTCCCCAGTGGGTTTTGATGGGAGCGAGGTATTTGGGGGACCCACGGACCCTAAGAAGGGAGCTTAGGAGCCCCAGCTACCCAAGGTGCATGAATGGTGAACTGTGCTTCTCCCACAAGGAGCATGGACCACACAGGGTAGGAGGCTGCCTCCAAAGAGATTCTTAGAAACCTTGAACTTGAGTGGGACTGGCCAGTCTCCCGCATGCATATGCATGAACAGCATTTTTCACATTCCACCCAACCTTCCCATGCTCATGCACCCACACACTTATTCCTGGAAAGGTAAATGCAGATTGAGGAGGGAAGTTTCTTACAGCCACCAACACACACACATCTATTCATTCAACTAGCATTTATTCAGCACATGCTGTATGGCACCACTGTTCTAGGTGCTGGGGATCTAGCAGTGACAGACAAGTTCCTTTCCTTGTGGACCTGAAAGTTCTAGTACAAGAGCTATGGTGAACAGTGACCTCCATCTTGTCAACAGCAAAAAAACAAACATGTCAGTAGCCCCGTCCGCACACAAGTGCGTTAGGTAACTATTGATGGAGGAAACGTTTATACAAGAATGGGTTCTTGTACCCGCTACCATAATTCCAAGCCTCCCCCACGAACTGGGGACCTCAAATCTATATATAACATCGTCTCCACTAAAGCATCACCATTAGAGAGAGGGGACCCTATACCTGAGGGCCTGGGTCTGGCCAGAGCCCCCCAGAGCTTGGAAATTTAATTAAAGGCTCCTGCCCTATCTTTAAAAGCACTTAAGTTTTGCACTCCGTAATAATTGTGGGCTGTTTAACATAAAAATATTCTAAATTATTTTCCAGTTCCTACTGGACTCGCTGAGTTATCAACCGCCGAGTAAAATGGATGCAGGAAATAAACAATGTGGCTTTGCACACTGCTGTCACACAGCCAAGGACCACGAGCACACTCAGTTTGAGAAGCAGGTCTCTAAAGGAATGGCCTGGACAGGAGTGGGTAATGAATCACCCATCTCCCACCATCTCTAAAGGAATTGCTTCCCATGTGAAAACATCTAAGAACTTCCCACCCAAGTTATTCCCCCGCAAGACCTCTCTGTTCCATGGCAAGAGAATTCTGCCTGTGCTTGTGGATACACATTCTGAATACAGAGATCCAGAGAGAGAAATCAGAAGAGATAATATAAGATCTGGATGAGCCTCAGAGCTGGTCCAACCCCTTCATTTCACAGACAGGAAGAAGCTTTTCAAAGCCAAGACTAACTGGAGACTAACTGCAGAGGGCAATTCTTAGAATCCTTTTCTCGTATGACCTTTACAACCTTTCAGCCAGGCAGCTGTGATGGCCTGGGAGGCTCTGGGTGGCCAAGGTAAGACCAGAGACTCTGCTCCAGGCTCTCACTCAGCCCTGCTTCCCTATCATTCTACTGCAAGTCTCTCATACACACTTCTCTTGGGCAACACAGAGGTGGAGACCCTGTGCCCCTCCCTGAAGCCATAAACTCTCGGGTAAGTAGAGGCAAGAGCAGGGCAGGAAAGAGCACCCAGAGGCTCTCAGCCCATGGGCCCTGGGCTATGAGCACTGGGCAGGACCCAAGGGGCAGTGGAAGCCCAGATGCTCACCCAGGGCCAGGCTCGGGAAAGCAGCTACTGGACAGAGGTTCTGCTTTCACGCTGGAGACCCCCCACTTCAGCCCCGTCCCATCCTGTCCTGTCCCATCCCAGCCTCCCCTCCTTTACCAGGCTCAGAGAATTGACTGCTCAGGCCACACCAGCGGCCGCTTCCATCCTATCCTCATCCTGTTGCCTCTATCTGGAACATTCCACTCCTCTTTTAACCCACCAGCCCCACCCCCTTTCCTGGCTAAATCTATTCACACCTCAGATCTCATCTTAAGTGTCACAACTTGGGGAGACTTTCCTGACACCACAGTATTAGAGTGGGCAGCCATGTGCTTTCATAGCTCCCTGCACTTTTTTTTTTTTTTTTTTTTTTGCGGTACGTGGGCCTTTCACTGTTGTGGCCTCTCCCGTTGCGGAGCACAGGCTCTGGATGCGCAGGCTCAGCGGCCATGGCTCACGGGCCCAGCTGCTCCGAGGCATGTGGGATCTTCCCGTACCGGGGCACGAACCCGTGCCCCCTGCATCGGCAGGCGGACTCTCAACCACTGCGCCACCAGGGAAGCCCCTCTCCCTGCACTTCTTCATAACACTTTTTACTGTTTATAGACATTTAGGGTTTTTTTTCTACAACCCTTTATTTAGTGTCTATGTCCCCCATTAGATTCTAGGCTCCATGAGGAAGGGAACCACGCTTATCTTGTTCATCATTTTATAGCCAGCATGTACCACACTGACTTGCACACAGTAAGCAGTTAATAAATATTTATTAAATAAAAGTGAGTGAACAAATGAGTGAATGAAAAACCTACCAGGCTATGACAGGCAGGATGACCATTTATACCTAGAAATTTTGGCATTAATTCTATCCAACTCACCCACCCATACTTGCAAAGTCCTTGCTTATCTCCCTGCACTGGAAGGTCAATGATTCTGAACCCTGAAAATGAATGGCACTGCCCCGGCTCTCCCCATCCTTAGGTAGATGGGCTTGCAAGCGACTCTGATGGAAGAAACCAGGTACAAGCAGTGCTGAGGGAGGCCATAGGAGGGTTTAGGAACCATGTCAGTTAGCACTGAGGTTGAACCTCGTCACCATGGCCATTACCCTTCATTGAGGGATCATGGTGTGCCAGGCACTGTGCTAAGAGCTTTGTAAACATGACTCCATGTACTCATCCAAAGAACTCTGAGATAAGTACTATTATCATCTCCACGCTACAGATAAGGAAACTGAGGCTAGAAGAGGACTAGTAAATTGTCCAAGGTCACCAGCTAGTACGTGCAAAGCCTAGAACCAAACCAGCCCTGCCTGACCCCTAGCTCCAGCACTTGACCACCACGCTACAAGGCGTGCCCCTCACTTCTGTTTCACTCCCGTCAGCCAGGGGCCGGGGTAAGGTGTAGATTCTGATGCAGCAGGTCTGGGGCTGGACCGGGGAACGCTGCATTTCTAACAAGCTCCCCAGTGGTGCTGATGCTGCTGGCACAGGGACCATACTTTGAATACCAAGTCTATAAAGGAGAAAGAGGATTTCAACAGGGCAGGGAGAGTATTCCAGACTGTGGGGCAGCGCTAGCAAAGGTAGGAGGAGGGAACATACTTGCAAATTCAGAGACAAGTGGAATTCAGCGTGGTTGGAAGCCAGGGCACCGTAGCTGGAGCCAGGGCACCGGGAGCGCTGGGAGGGGAGAAGATGCCTTGAGCTCCAGCCGGAGGACACTGGAATTTAAGGTGCTGTAAGGGAAAGCAGGGAAGGGTTTTAAGGGCATGTGACATAATGGGACCTGCTACTCGGGTTGCTGTGAGAAGATGCAACAGAGGACAGAGAGATGGGAGGACCTATTGGCCAGGACAGGGAGCTGCTGTGACAGTCCCTTAGTGAGCACGACACAGGCCTGAACCCAGTGGGGCAAAGGGATGAAAGGAAGAGATTGGATGCAACAGACCTTGCAGGAGCAGAATCAGTTTCTTCGAAACAATGCTACAACCCTCTTTCCAAGTGCTAAAAATTTCTCAACCAATCCATGCACTGCAGCGACAGTGAGGAGATGACAAAGCTGATGGCAGATATAAATTTAGGTGCACACAATTCCAATAAAGTCTCAAACAAAACAATTCTTAGAAACGGGGCCCACCAACCAGTTCTTCCAATCAGCCGTACAGTCTCCGTGGTGACCCAACCTTTTCCTTTCTTTGCAGATTAAGTCTCCGAGTCCAAGATCAGAAGTGACTTGGTCAAGCTTCCCATGGAGGGTCCAGACCCCAGGAATCCTACCACTAGCTTAGTGCTGTGCACCTGAGAGCACTTCCTTCAGCAGAGAAAATGAGGACATTCAGCCATAGTTTGATAGCAGCCCACACTTGCAAATATTAAACAAGAAAAACCATTCCACTTCTTCAACTGGAAGCTCATATTCTAATAAAAGGGGAGGAGGAGACGCTGAAATGAAGCCATCTACTCTAGACAGTTAAGCCTGAAATAAAATTAGAAAATGTGTCACGTGGAAAAACTCTGCAGTGAGAAATGCTTTCTTTTTTCCCTCCCTTTTTCTTTCTGTGGGAGAGTGAGCAATTTGGCATTTTAACTAGACAGGGAAGGAGAGCAGCTGTGGTCTCCACTTTGTACCAAATACACAGAGCCACTGGGCATAGTTCTGTATCCTGACCCATGGAACAGGATGTCAGTGAAGGATGGGAACTGGACTGAGAGCTGCTGAGTTGAATCACCTCCCCCAACCGCCGCAAAGTTTGGGTGAAGTGAATTCAGATATCCTGGAATGTTCCCGCTAACAGTGCTTTTAGGATTCACCTGGTCCAACCCCTTCATTTCCCAGATAAGGAAACTGAGGCCCAAAGACAGCCAGTGATTTGCCCAAGACAGAAGAGCAGGGGAACAGCAAAGTAGAGCCTCTCCAGGGCCTCCAGGGTACTGGGGCCCCACCATGGCTGGTGGTGACCTGAATGAATATAGCAGGCTTCCACTGGGTTATTCGTTTAACAAGCATTGACTGAGTACCTGCCAGAGCCAGACATGGGGTTAGGTGCTGGGGGTGCAGGGAGAATAATCTGAGCTTGGACTCGCAGGGTGCCCCACCCCCTGACATTCCAGCCACCCTGGGGGCTGTGAGCTCTGAGATCAGGCTAAGAGGAAGGATATTCTTGGAGATGAGGCCAAAACAGCACACTGGTAGGACTTCAGAGGGTCTCAAATGCCATGCTAAGGAGTGTTAAAATCATTTCCTATGGCTGCGTAATAAATTATTGCAAATTAAGTACTTAAAGCAACACAAATGTATTACCTTACTGTTCTGTAGGTCAGAAGTCCAACACAGATCTTGGATAAAAATTAAGCAGATCATGCTCCTTTCTGGAAGCTTTGAGGAAAAATTCTTTTTTTTTTTTCTTTTTCTTTTTCCAGGTTCTAGAGGCTGCATGTATTCCTTGGCTGTGGCCCCTTCCTCCATCATTAACACCAGCGAAGACTAGTCGAGTCCTTCTCACTTCACCTCTCTCTTCCACTTTTAAGGACGCTTGTGATTACACTGAGCCCACCTGGGTAACCCAGGAGCCACTCCCTTTTTGAAGGTTAGATGATTATCAATACTAATTCCATCTGCAACCCTAATTCCCCTTTGTCTGGTAACTTAACATATTCACAAACTCTGGGGATTAGGATGTGGACACAGTTGGAGGGCCAGTACTCTGCCTACCACAGTTGGTTAGCATAGGAAGATGACAAAAGGTTCTAAGGCAGGGGGTGACATAATAAGAGCTGGTTTTACACTGCTGCTCAAACTTTAATGTGCATGTGAATCACCAGAGAGCTTGTTAACAGGCAGATTCCGATAAATTGGGTCTGTGAGTGGGACTGGAGATTCTGCAGTTCTACTAAGTTCCCAGGTGATACCGATATTGCTGGTTGGTGGACCACACCTGAGTGGCAAGCAGCTAGAAGACTCCTGTGGCTGCAATATAGGGGGTGGGTGGAGAGAATGGAGGCCAGGAGACAGACCTGTTTTCTGAAAACAAAGACAGAACAAGCCAGGCACTAAGACTGTGCAGCTGGAAGGGGAGAAGCAGCTGGCTCACCTAACTTCAGATGGTTCTTTGTGTGACGCTGTTGAAACTGCATGAATTTAGGTGTAGTTTGTCATCAGCTTTTGGACTCTCTGTTCTACAGGATGCAATGGTTATAACTTTCCAGCAATGGAAAGGCATACCTTCACTTTTCTTTCATGAAATGTGTTCCATCCCTGACGTATCTGTTACACCCAGCCCCTGCTCCCACCTGCTTTGGCCCCTCCACCATTAGCACCATCGTCATCATCATCACCAATCATCACAGTGAATGGCTGGGGGTGGTCTTCCAGCAGAGCTGGAGGCTCACACAGACTCTGCTATGGTCCAGGGTTCCTAATGCTGGGTTTTCACTAAGATCTCCACAGTCCCAGGCTTTGAATATTCATTCCTGAATGTATTCAAACACTCATTGTGTCCATTTGGTGCCACATCAGATGCTGAGGAAACATGGATAAATAACATAGGGTTTCTGCCCTCAAGGAACTCACAGAGATGTGGGAGCAGGAAGGAAAGAGGTACAGAACTGGTCAACAATTACAGGCCCCATGCTTCCCTTATTACTCCTCAGAGTAGGAATTATTGTCCCAATTTACAGATAAGGAAAACATGGATAAGAGAAGTCACCGGCCCCGGGTCACTCAACAGAGCTGAGATCTGAACCCAGGACGTGGGTTCTGGGGTCCAGTGGCAGCTCTGCCTCTCACCTGTGTTGCGACCACGGACAGGACCTTCCCTTTCTGGGACTCAGGATTGTCACTTTTGAAAGGAAGCCACTGGACTGCATTGCTTGTTCTCAACCCTGGCTGCACTTTAGAATCACACCAAGAGTTTTTGAAACCTGCCCAAGACTGGACCCCAGGCATATTAAGAATCCTGGACGCGGAGAGGACTGGGCTTCAGATTCCTCTTGAATCCCCGAGGTGATTCTAAGGTGCAGCCAGGGTTGAGAACCACCAAGGTCCTTGTGACCTGAGCTCTTGCATTCTAATTTCCTGAAAAAGCCTATTCTCCTCTAGCCCTACCACAAGGCTCGTGCCAAATGGATGAATGAATGGTAGGGGCGAGGGAGGAATCCCCAACTGCATTTAACTAAGGGCAATTTGGAGCAGTAATGCTGGCACTGTCCCTTGCGCTGTTGTCATTTTCTCCTTTCAGTTAGAAAAATAGCAACAGTGGACAAAGGTGCGGTAAGTTAGGTAGGTATTCTCTTATGCTGTTGCAGGGAGTATAAATTACTATGCCTTTCCAAAAAAATGCAATGAAAGCCTTAAAAAAAAAAAAAAGGGCAAGCACTAGACCCAACAGTTTCTTTTAGGAATTTGTGCTAGGAAATAGTCACAGGAATGGTCAAGTACAGAGCTACAAGAATAGGGTCATCACAATAGTGTTTATGGACGTAAACAATTGGAAACAGCCTAAAGGCCTAAAAGAGGCCTAGTTTAATTATGGGACATCCACATAATGAAATACTATTTCGATTACAAAGGATTTAGGGAAGAATATTCAATGTTCCAGAGGAAGTATCTAGATAATTGTTAAGGAAAAAAATGCCAAGCAACAAAATACAGTGTACAGAATGATCTATTCGCATTATAACATATGTGCATATTTAGGCACAGAAGATAAACTTGAAAAACAGTCCACCAAATGTTAGCAGGATTTATCTCTGAGTCATGTGAAAATATGCGACTTTTTTAAACTCCTTTTTTTTTCAACCTAGATTTTTACAATGACTATTATTTTTATTATCAAAATATTTTAATGTTATTGAAAAATATAAATCTCTTCTTTCAAAGCTTGCTTACCTCCCTCCGCCTCCTCCACCTTCTGGTGGAAATGGACATCCCTACTTTAGTGTTGAAGAGGCTTGCTTGCACCCTCATTAGGACACTTAGGACAAGGTCCACAGCATTCAAGCCAGCTGCTGCACACTGGTCCCTACTACTAGACTGTGAGTCCTTCCAGGATGGGCACTGGGTCCAGTGGGGCTCTTTAGTCACTCTGCCACCTATCCCAGTGGGCCTCAGAGAGGGCAGGCAGCCAGGAGATATGGGAGGAAGACAGAAATCTATAGTAGTAGCCAAAACACAGAACAGGGCAGACAGTTTTGAGGACTTCAGCAGACGTTTGCTTTGGGAGGAGACTAGTTGCAAAGACCTCTTGGTGGTGGAGGGGGCTTTTAATCTGGGCCTCATTTGAGTCCCTCAGTGATAGGAGGGGTGACTCCCAGACAGACCTAAGGCAGGGCTGCTCTCTGCAAGCCAGACTCTAGCCAAGCTCCCCAAACCAAAAAAGGCGCTGCCCTAACACCTGAAGTCAAGGGTCCTGCTCACTTAAGAGAGATATGAGGGCCCTCAGAACTGTTTTCTGCCCTGTCCAGTTCTTTAAGTCATCCATGGCATGCAACAAGTGTGAAATGAATTGGACTGGATAAAGTTGGGTTGGGATGGATTACACTGGATTAGGTTGGGTTGGGTTGGGTTGGGTTGAGTTGATTCTGATTGGAGGTAAGGGGTGGGTTGCACTCAATAGGTGACCTAGGCCTCATTCTTGCCTCATTAGATCTTGCCCAGGAAGAGGTCTGGGGTTTCTCCAGGTTCTGCTCTAACCCTAGACTTTTTTCTCTTGAATTGGGGTAGTGGAGGAAGGTGGTCAGTCAGCAAACTGGGCCTCTCCAACACCTCTGACCCACCTCAGCTCCCTGGGCTCTGTGTCGACAGCAATAGCTCAGGCCCCACAGCCGCTCCTCCGACTTTGAAGCCTTAGTTGCTCATCTGTTCTCCTTACTGCATATTAATGTCTTAAATTGAATCTTATTGTTAAGATTGCCTTGCTTTTTATAACCCTCACCTGCCCACCACCACTATGACACTCTCAGTATCCAATCATATCATGAGAAAATTATGTGATAAATCAGTCTATGCTAAGGAATTCATAGCTTAATGGAGGAAGCAGGGGTAACTTCCCTTACCAGATTTTAAAACACGTCACAAAGCAACAATTATCAAGACCATGTGGGATTTTTTAAAAACAACACATACGCACAAGAAAGCAACCAATAGTATGTATAAAGATTCCACAAAAAATTTTATTATTAAAAGAAAAATTTTATATGATAACCAGAAGCAATACTAGGATGGAGGAATAGTTTACATTTTAATTAGTATTTCAGGGAATCCTAGGTACCACTTTGGAAGAGAACTGACCTCAGAATACATTCTATGTAATCTATTTAATCAATGGTTCATTTTAAATGGATCAAGTTGTAGACACTCAAAGAAAACTCGAAAATAAGCTCATATATTTAGCTAGCACAAAAAGATAAACATGCAGCTTTTGACAAAATAGAGGCTTTCAGGAATAAGATGAATGGGATAAGCTAGAAAATAAATTGTTTACACAAATAGATGTAATGAAAAAAAAAAGATAAAGAGCAAAGTAACATTAGTGTAAATTCCAGCCTAACCAGTTATTAAAGTCATTAAAGAAAAGAAAACTAAAAGCCCAATAACGTGCCCTGATTACTCAGCCATGGCCACTCCACAGCTGGCAGAGCCATGGAAGACTCAGGATGACTTAGACACTGCAGAGGACATGATAAATCGGTACATTCTCTCTAGACCACAGTCTGGACCTGCCCATTCATTCCCTCTTTGATTCATTGAAAGAGTTTGGGGAGTGTCCACTCTGTGCCAGGCCCTCTAGGTTCTGGGGTTCAGAGTCGGGCAAGGCCCAGTCCCCACCTCACAGAACTTCCTGTGTAGCGGTGGGGGCAGACAAGTAATGAATGATCATGGTCCAGTCTGGGAAGCCCTGTGACTGAGAGATGGTGATATACAGTGTTAGCCCAGAGGAGAGACACTCAACATGCCTGGTAGAATAGAAGGACTTCCCAGAGAGGAATCTTAAAGGATGAATGAGGGGGTGCCAGGTGAAAAAGGGGAAAGGCATTCTCAAGAAGGGACTGGCCCACGCAAAGACACAGAGGTGGGACGGTGAATATCTCATCCAGAAACCTGCCAGCGAGCAGCTGGTGTTAGCCCAAGTCAAGAGGGACATCGTGTGAGTAGAGAACAGGAGGTAGGCAGAGGCCTGACCACAAGGGGTACTTGGGGGCAAGGAGCATGACTCCATCCTAGGTACGTGGAGAACCCAGAGAGAGCAATTAAACTAAGGAGTGGCATGATTCAATTTGTATCTCAGAAAGATCCATCTAAATAGATAATAAGAACTATCCAACTAGTTTTGTTATTTGATGGGCAAATCTGTTTGAGGGGATCTAGTCAAAGGAAATAATCCCAAAAGAAAACAAAGGCCATTTGTCTGAAGATGTTCCCAGCAGCACTATTTATCATAATGACAAAATGGCCAAGCTCCACGTGGCCAATTCTGGATGAATGAGTGATGATTCACACCCTCAAGGTGCTCTCATAGGAAGGAGAGAGAAATAAACATACTGTCAGTACAGGGGGGACAGTGGCTGGTGCCTGGAGAGACAGGTGAAGGGCTGTGGCGGGTTAGTGATGAGAAAGCTTAGCTGGGGAGATCCAGGGAAGGCACCCTGGAAGAGGTGCCATTTAAGCTGGGAGGTAGAATTAGGCCCTAGAGAGAAACAAGGCGAGGGAGGTGTATTTTAGACAAGGAGATTCATCACACCTTGTGCAAAGTCAAGGAGACTGCAAAATCCCAAATATACATGGGGAGCTGTGTGTGGTTCAGTGTGCCAGGGGTTTTCAGCCTTAACTCTGCTGTAAAACATATAATGGCAGGACATTATGCCACCACAGGCATTCCTAACTTTAGAGAAAACCAGAAATTTAGCCAGTAATTAAAACACTACAATCATTCATATTCATCACAACTTCTAATGGTATGTGAGCAACATGAGCTCATTACAGGCTGGGGAACAGTTAAGGTGGGAGGCCAGTGATGTAAAATCTTAGGTGTGACTCTTTTTTTTTTTTTTTTTTTTCAGTATGCGGGCCTCTCACTGTTGTGGCCTCTCCTGTTGCAGAGCACAGGCTCCGGACGCGCAGGCTCAGCGGCCATGGCTCACAGACCCAGCCGCTCCGTGGTATGTGGGATCTTCCCGGACCGGGGCACGAACCCGTGTCCCCTGCATCGGCAGGCGGACTCTCAACCACTGCGCCACCAGGGAAGCCCTTAGGTGTGACTCTTACCCCCTTCTCTCTCACTCAGGAAAGCACATCAGCTGGCCACCAGCAAGAATGAGATGATTAGAGGGTAAACCTGAACGTGCCCTGACTGGTATTCAGAGTTTCCCCCAAATGGCCAAGAAGCACATGAAGAGATGCTCAACATCATTGGTCATTCAGGAAATACAAATCAAAACCACAGTGAGATACCACTTCATACCCACTAAGATGGCTGTAATCTGAAAAGTAGAAAATAACAAGTGTTGCCAAGGACATGAACAAATTGGAACCCTTGTACACTGCTGGTGGGAATGTGAAATGGTTCAGCCACTGTGGAGAGTAGTTTAGGAGTTCCCCACAATTTAAGCATGGAATTATGATATAATCCCACAATTCCACTGCTAGGTATACAACTGAAATAATTGAAAACAAGTACTCAAATCCATGTACCCAAATGTCATAAAAGCACTAATCATAATAGCCCAAAGGAGGAAACAGCCCAAAAGTCTCCATCAATGGAAGAATGGATAAACAAATTGCGGTAAACAATGGACTATTATTTGGCCATAAAAAAGTGAAGTCCTAATACATGCTCCAACATGGATGAACCTCAAAAACATTATGCTAAGTGAAAGAAATCAGATGCAAAAGGTCATATATTGTATGATTCCATTTATATGAAATATCCAAGACAGGCAAATCCATAGAGACAGAAAGCAGTTTCGTGGTTGCCACGGGCTGGTGGAGTGGGGATGGGGGGAATGGGGAGGGACTTCTTGATGGGAATGAGGTTTTCTTTGGAGTGATGAAAAGGTTTTGGAACTAGAGATGATGGCTGCACAACACTGAAAATGTACTAAATGCCACTGAATTGTCATTATGAAAATGGCTAGTTTTATGTTACATGAATTTCACCTCGATTTAAAAAAGTAAACCAAGATATCCAAATGTCCAATACATATACGAAAAGGTAATCGACTTAATAATCAGGAAAACATACATTAAGACAACAGTAAGATTCTAACGTGCACCCATTAGAACTGCTGGAGTTAAGCCCACTGACAACACCAAGTGCTGGTGAGGAGGCGAAGAAACAGAGGCTCTCCTACCAGCTTGACGGCCGTGAGCCCTGGCACAACCATAGTGGAAGCCGTGCTGCTATTGTTCATTTTGGAGGACCTGCCTACCCTGTCAGCCAGCACCGCACTTCCACGTGTACAACCAACGGAAATGTGTGCACATGTGCACAAACAGACGTGGACAAACAGCATGTCAGAGACACGCTACAATATTAGCCCCAAATGGAAACCACCCAAATGTCATTGGGAAAAAATGGATAAATAATGGACAGTAAATTAATACAGTGGGATACTGTACAGAAAGCAAGATGAATTAACTACAGTGAAATGCAACAGCATAAATGAATCTCAAAACTTAATATTCAGGGAAAGAAGCCAGACACCAAAGGAGACACCCCACATGTATAAAGCTCAAAAAAAAAAAGAAAAACTGAACTTCAGAATTTGGGGATCCATGCTTAGGTACTAACGTTATTTTCTAAAAGGAAGGAAGGAATCACCATAAAAGTCAAGGGGATGGTTACCTCTGAGGGGAGGGAGGGAATAATCACAGCCAAGGGGCACAGGAGAGCTTCTGGGGGCTATTCCATTTCTTGACCCACTTACATGAAAGTTTGCTTTGTGAGAAATCATGGGACTGTATTTTTGTGTGCACTTTTCTGAACAGATGTTATATTTCACAATAAAACAGTTTAAAGAAAAGTAGATCATTTGCACATATTAACATTTTGTAATCAGGAGCAAATTAGTTATGACACCACTGCCCCTGTCTCACAACAACTTCCTTATCTTCTAAAAGAGCAGGCATTCCAGTGACACTGTAACTTTACCAGCTCAGCCCTCACCCACTAGGGGCACAAGGATTGATGCGAGGGACAAGGGGCCAACTGACAAGGGTGTCTTTAAACAGGGTGAGCCAGAAAACCCTCAGGAGCTGAGAAGCCTGGGGTCTCTGGACCACGTTTCCTCATCTGAAGCACAGTCCCAGTACCCAGCTCCTGGAGTGATTGTGATGATTGGGTGAATGAAGGATGAACATATCACACATATGAAGTGGTTTACAAGTGTTAGCCTTATTAAACTCCATGCCAGATTTAGTTTGCAGGAGGATATTTCAGGTCTAGGAAGATTCTCCCCTCGAGGGACACTGAATATCCATCAATCACCCATCAGTAATGGGTATTCCTAACTTTAGAGAAAACCAAAAATCTATCCAGTAATTAGAACACTACAATCATTCATTCTTCTCCTGAGGGTTTCCTGGCACTCCCTTTTTACATTAAGGATAGGCACAGGACTTCCTCTGTGTTAGAAAAACAGCCCTGACCTGGCATCCAGAGAGCCAGCCTGCAAACGCAGGAGGAGAAAGAAACACCAAATTTTCTTTCCCCAGACCTTCTTCATTTTGGGGGTGGGGTTGCAGCAGAGTTCACAAAGACCACAGAACCTGAAGCTGCCCTCTGCCGCTGAGTTGGCAGTACCTTATATTACATGCAAAACTGCAACGTTCCGACACGGGCCATGGTGCTGAGAAGCCAAAACTGTGCTCCAGCTGCCCTTTGGTCTTCAAGAAATGCCAGGCTGGATGCTCTGGCAGGAAAAGTTGTCATTGGGTTTGAGTCTTGCTCCCAAGGAGGCAAGGATCTGGGCTGTCCCAGGCTTCCTTCAGCACACAAAGAGTTAACCATGGCCACCCAACAGTCCTGTTTCCTTCACAGAGACAGAGGTTGTGTCCATTCCCCCCCCCCACCCCAGACCCTGTCTCCCAGCACACTTATTCTATGGAGACTGTGTACTAATCTCCTCAATCCAAAAGCAGTCCGAGGCTACTATTTGGAGAGTGGTAGCTCTCCTGCAAAACTGCATGGAGAAAGGGCTGAGCAGGGAAGAACCAGAGTCTAGAGACCTTGGCGCCCAAGCCCTGCCTTTTGCACAGGCCAGTTCCTAAGCCTCTCTCACCCTGAGTGTCCTCTTCTGTAAAAATGCCTGCATTGCTTTCCAACACAGCTATTGCAAGGATCAACCTGTAGTTTCGATCACTTATTTTGTACCCAGTATGTGCCATGGTGTGGAAAGCATATTATTTCTAATATCTCTTTTAATCTTCACAGCATTCCTAGGAGGAAAGGTCATCTAAGTATTCCCCTTTTTCAGATGGGGAAACTGAGGCAAAGAGTGGTGAAATTCATTGTATAATGGCACCTAACACAGCCACAATTCAAGCCCAGGAAGCCTGAACACACTTTAACTCAAAACTGTTTTAACTCAGACTCCACTAGTCATACAACCGCCTTTGGGTCCTGGTGGGGAAAGTGAGGCCTGGGAACAGAAGGTACCAGATCCCCTGGTCCCCAGTCCATAGCTCTTCCCATCACACATGGAGCTACTGCCCACGATGGATGGGACTCTCCAGGTAACTCAGGGCTAAGTTAGGCATCAGGGCAATTCAGTACCGTTATTTCTTGCGCGGCAAAGCGCCAGGTGTCTCAGCTGGCGGTCGTGCTTCCGCACCTGTGTACAGAGAGGGCACCAGCTCTGCCCTTACAATGAACCAGCCAGCACGCGCGACCTGAGCGCGGGCCCTGGGTGAGCTGGAGCTAACTGTCCCCGCGGAGCCGCTGGCGCTGTCACTGGGCTTCCAAAGTCCCCCTCTGCCCAAGATTGGAAGGGCCGCGCCTAGCTGAGACACCTCGGGTGCCCGGACAGCGCTACACCCGCTCCGGCCGCTCAGAGACTCCCATTCGCCCCTCGAACCCCCGGCAGCGCCCGGGGAAGCCGTGGCAGAACCACCCGTGCGCACCGAGAGGCGAGGACTCCCTTTTATGTCCAGGAATGAGGCGCGGACCGCAGCCGCGCCCGCAGCCAAAACCAACTTCCCCCGGGTGCGGAGGTAGCCGATGCCACCCTCGGGCCGGGCCGCTTACCTGTCGCGGAGCGGGTCCGGGTGACAGCGGGGAGAAGCGCGGAGATGGAAAGCAGCCACAGCAGGCGCCAACACTGCGTGTCCCTCCTGCGAGAAGTGGCGAAGGGAGAGAAGGTGAGGCGGCCGGGAGGGGCCGGGGGGAGCCGGGGCGCGGGGCAGCGAGTCCTACCTTTGCGCCATCCCGCAGTTCCGCGAGCCCCTGAGGGAACCGGGCCGCCGAGCTCCACGGACGGCGACGGGCTCTGCGCGCGGGCCGCTCGCCCTTCCTGCCGGGAACAAAGGCGGCGCTGGGCAGGGGCAGCGGCAGCGGCAGCGGCAGCGGCGGGCAGGATCCGGCCCGCGCCCTGAGTCACCCGCGCTCTGAAACCCGACTCTGCCGCGCCCTGCGGTCCCCCGTGCGCCGCGCCGTGCCCCACCTCGGGCAGTGCCGCAGCGGCGCACTCACGTCCCGTGGCTCCTGGCTGCGCTGACCGCCTCCCCACGCCCCTTACCCCCTCGACAGATGCGCGCCCCCCAGCCGTGGCTTTCCACCCGGGCGGCCTTGTGTAACCGAGAAAAGCCCCGCGCCCGCGCTCTTGTGGGTCAGCGGGCAGCTCCCTCCGGCCCTCACGTCTGTCCCTGTCCGGGCTGCCCCGAAGACAAAGCACTCTCTTTACGGGCCAATGAAATCCTCTCACCAGCCCAGGAAGGCTGGAATCGCTCTGATTTCCCTAAATGACAACGAAGAAACTGAGGCTCAGAGAGACGCAGTGAATGTCCCAAGTTCACACAGCTGGACTGGGCTCCTGACTGCTGTGCCCCGCCCTGCGCGCCTGACACACAACCCCCTTGAATGCCCAGGAGTGGCCCCCTTGGGGCGGTATAAGTGATTCATGTAAATAAACGCAGCAAAGAGAACCCTAATAAAAATTTTAAATTTATCTACTATTGCAAGGTTTTCCTCTTTATACCTTGCCGGCACCACCATCCTCCACCACCAGAATGTAAGCTCCAGAAGGGCAAGAATTTATATTTGTTTTGTTCTCTGTCTAAAATAATACCTGGCAGTAGGAGATGCCAATAAACAGGGAACGAAAGAAGGAACACAATTCTTAGGTGAGATACCGCTCCAGGCACTGTGATGACTGGGGACAGATGAACCAGTCTCAGCCTCCAGAAGCACACATGGGTAGTGTGCATGGTTGGGGTGGCGGGGAGCAGAGGGCAGACTATTCCACCTCTACAGATCTTAGCACAGGGCCTGGCACTGGCTAAACTCTCAAATGGTGGCTTTTTATTATTATGGTTACCACCAGGCCCAGTAGTGTAAGATATCTGGGGGAGACGAGGCACCACTGAGATCAGCTGAGACCTGAGTTCTGAAGCCAGGCAGGCCCAGGGGCCTCTCTTCCTGGTGCACCAAGTAGCCACAGTGGGCTGTGGCTCTGTGGTCAGTTCCTGGTTTTCCTTTCTAGATGGCAAGTCACCACCTGCCAAGTGAAAAGGTAATCTGAGTTAGCCCTGCAGAGATGGGATGGGGATGGACATCGTAGCTAACATTTATTGAGTGCTGATTGTGTCCTGGCCCTGTGCTAAATGCTTTACTCATAACAATCAATCCCCGCAACAGCCCTGGATAGGTGATACTTCAATGATCCTTATTTCCTAGATGAGGAAGCTGAGGTTTAAAAGGTGCCCAAGCTATTGCATGACAGGTACCAACACCCATGCTCTTCACCACTCCATCACACTACCTGTCTGTGAACAAGAGGATTACACCCATTTCCCCACCCTTGAAAGCAAAATTGCACTGGAGATATGGAGCACTCATGCATGAAGGGGTTAATGCCAGCATGGGCAGGGAGGGCTCCAAAGGGAGCTCTGGCCTGGGATCAGGAGCCTGGATTCCAGTCCAGTTCTGGCCCTAGCTGCAGAGTGAAGTTGGGCAAATCCTTGTGTGACTTTTTATTTCTTCATCTATAAAATGGACGTAATGATCCTGCTGTGGGTGGGTGGCTGGAGTGTCAATGGAATCACTTGGATGCCACAGTGCTCTGTCCACTGTAAGGTGCTATACAGATGTAAGGGGTCAGCTCTGGGATTAATGCACACAGTCTTCAAAAAAGAAAGAAAAATCAGCATGGTCTGGAGAAGGCAGGAGAGGCTTCAGCCCGGTAGTGAATTTAACCCAGACTCTGGGGTCTATGGAGGGTTTGCAGGGGGCAGGGGGTGCAAATAGCAGGGAGGGGGAAAGCAGCCAAAGCAGCTCTAGAGCTAGGATGGCCCCACATGAAGCTAACACAAAAGGCAAAGTGCATTCTAACAAAACGGTCAGGCTTCTTTCTTATTCTGTTCATATTCTCTGTGAATATGAATTCTTCTCCCACTTGCAGCCATGCTGCGCTGGACATACCTTATTTTATTATGAATTACTAACCATAAGGAATTTGCCTTATTAGTTCTATATCTTTTATTGCTTATAAAGTACCACATCAACTGGGAATGTAAATGATTTTCTTAGAACTATAGGAGATATGTATATGTATAGCTGATTCACTTTGTTATACAGCAGAAACTAACACACGATTGTAAAGCAATTATACTCCAATAAAGATGTTTAAAAAATAAGAACTGGGGCTTCCCTGGTGGCGCAGTGGTTGAGAGTCCGCCTGCCGATGCAGGGGACACGGGTTCGTGCCCCGGTCTGGGAAGATCCCACATGCCACGGAGCGGCTGGGCCCGTGAGCCATGGCCGCTGAGCCTGCGTGTCTGGAGCCTGTGTTCCACAACGGGAGAGGCCACAACAGTGAGAGGCCCGCGTACCGCAAAAAAAAAAAAAAAGCCATGATCAAAAACCTGGTCCCCCTCAGTTATGCATGTTACCTGATGGACAAAAGGATAGCTGTATTTTGATTGGTGGGCTTGATTGTGGTCCAATTTATCAGTCCAAGATACATATGCATAAAGCAGCAGTTTCCTTTATTATTCTGACAGGGAAGTCGTACATGCACATTTCATATTTTGTTGGTTCTGTGTAAGTATCTGATAATATCTAATTCACTAGAATCTAAAGATATAAGTCTCCAAAGCACATTTCTTTCCTACAAATGACTGGAAATGGATGCATGTTAATATTGTTAATTTTGTACCTATTTCACCTGGGAAGCCAGACCATGTTCTTAGGCAATCAGGGCTCTGATTTTTAAAGTTGGGCCTGGAGGTGGGAACTGTGAACTCAGACTGATGGAGGAGAGGGAGGGCATCCGGACTGGGAGCTGAAGGGGGACCAAATGGTCCCAGCTGCCGGTGTGGGAGGGATGGGGGCAGGATGCCAAGCAAGACGTTTCGCCTCCTGCCAGACTGTGTTTTGAGGGTTTAAGCGATTTCCTTCTATTCAATATGAAGTTGTAGAAATAACCAAGAGGAAGCTTTGTGTCATATTGGAGCTGGTCTAAATTGTTTACCACGGCTTCAGTACAATCTGCGAGATCAGGACGTGTGGAGATGGGGGGATCTATGTCCCAGCTCTTGAAGGACTCAACGAAATTAACGGGCTGCTCCATTTTCCTATAAATCACCCAAGTGTCCCAGTAAACTCAGTCTCCAAAAGCATTCTCCAGACTGTCTCAAGCAGCTGGAAGGGGCACAAAAATCAGTGAGAAGCATCCCAGGTTGTGGTAGGAAGAAGTTACAAAGAACACAGCGCATGTCTTTCTGAACCTGTTTCCTCGAGACGTGGGGATAACACCTCCCCTGAGGAGCTGTGGTGAGAAAGTTCATAGGAGACACTCAAAGCTTGCCTCTTCACCTGGTTTCAGGAGCAGAAAAAGCAGAATAGACCTAACTAGCTGACTAGAAAAGAATTAACTGGAATATCCAGAGAAAAGGGCTGCCCTTTGGGTAAACAAGAGAAAACCATGACAGTGTAATCCCACAAGTGCTTTCCACGGAGGATGCTTTTGCTCTGATGAGCACCTTGATGTGTCTGGCTATGCCAAGGGAGACCACGGGCTGCTAAGAGCTGATTTGTTCTGCATGAGAGATGAATTTGAAAATCTGACAATCCTAGTGGGAAGAGAACAAGAAAAAAGAAGGAGGGAGGGTGTGTCAAACACCTCTTAGGTGCCACTGCCAGTGCCCGTCCCTACCCTCTGCCTCCATCATTTATGTGCACCATAGGCAAGGTCATCCCGCTGCCAGCAACTGCTTCCCTTCACCTGAGCACTTTCTCTGGCTGCTGGACCCTGCTCTGCCCACAGCATAGTGGACTGGAAGTGCTAGGGAATCAGTGCTGACCCCCCAGCTGCTCTCAACCAGTGGCTGACAGGATAAAAACCTGGGCTCCCTTTCCCATTTGGTGGGAACTTCTAGACACCCAGAGTCCCCGTCCCCATCACAGCCCCTTGCCCCTTATCCACACTGAGCACCTCTCCCTTCCTGCCCAGGGCCTCCCTGTGGATGCTGACCTCTGACACACTGCCTAATCCACTCAGCCCAAGCAACCTGGAAGTGCAGGAGAAATAACACCACACAAAGCAAATATTTAGCCAATGGAAGCCAGCAAATACATTTCTCTCCCTTCCTCAACCAGATGCACCGTCCTGAGAAAGTCATTTATAAGCCACCTGAGAGATGCTCTCACAAGACTGAGTGATCAATCATCTAATGCCTCTCATTGGCTCTTCCTCCTTCCCTGCCTCACTTCCCTTTTCTTCACTTCTGCTCCCTAGGATTTTACTCCCTAATACCAAAGAGGCACCTAAGACTAACACCTGAGTGACCCAGGATAAGCCGGGTGGTGGAGTTTATCTCTCACACTCATGATCTTAACAGGGTTTCTAGAGTGGTTGTCACTTCCATCTCACCAGGTCCCATTAGCATGATGTTACCAAATAGGGGACCAGCATTATGATCTGTGTCATATTAGCATGACAAGGCCCCTATGGACTATAGTATAACACAGAACAGGAGAGTTAACATAGCTCTGGAGTCAAAAAATGAACCTGGACTACCCTCCTTGCCATATAAAAGCAAATTGCTTTTGATTTCCCCCTGCAGAGAGACGGTGACTGCATTTGCCAGATCATGGTGCATCCCAAGTGTCAAAGGTTGTATTGATATATTCTAGTAGCTACCACATCTGACATGGCAGCTTCAATTGAGGCTACCATCTGGCCAAGTTTATAGCAATCCACATCCATTTGGTTTTTTCAAAGGTCAGACAGGAGAATTCGTGGAAATACAATGGGACCCACTACCCCTGCACCATTTAACTGTTAATAGTAGCTCTAAACTCTGCAATACTTGCTGGGATGTGGTATTGCTTCTGATTTACTCTAGGAGGTAGAAAAAGGAAGGTAGTTTCAAGGACTTCCACTAGACCTTTTCATAAATCAGGTAGCTAATACAAAGGTTCTGCCAGAAGCTAAGTATCATGTGATTACATAGAGGAATGGGCACAAAATGTCTTGGTCTTTGTATCTCACAATGCTCACCAGAGAGCATCGATCACAGAGGAGACATGCGACAACCAGATGGACAGAGTGACTCATCCTGTGGATGTTAGCTAGCCTCTTGCCCTGGCTACCCCAGGGCTGACATGGTGGAGCCTTAAGAAGAGTGACAGTGATGGCCAGGGTAAATGTGAGGCAAAGGCTCAAGAATATGGGCCCCATCCTTCTGAAGCAGATCTACCTCCTGACATTGTGGAATGGCCAACCTGCCAGCTGCAGAGATTGACACAGAGCCCTCAAAATAGTACCATTCCTCAAAGAGACCACCCAGCCACTTGATGGCAAGTTGATTTCTTCAGACCCCTTCCTGAGCGATTCTTCCTTACCAGGATCGATACCTATCTGGATACGAGTTTGCCTTCCCTGACCAAGTACCTTTGCTGGCACCATCATTCACTGAGTAGCAGAATGCTTGATATATCAGTGTGGTGTCCCATACAACATTGTCTCAAATGAAGGGACTCATTTTATGGCAAAAGAGGTGTGAAAATTGGTGAATGACCAAGGAACCCACTGGTTTTAGCATTACCACATCACCCAGAAGCCACTAGCTTAATACAATGGTGGAATAGCCTGTTAAAGGCTCAGCTAAGGCATCAGCTTAGGGGCAATACAGTGCAGGGTTGTGGCACTGTCCTCCAGAACATGGAACCCATGGTCACTGTATGGTCCTGTGTTCCCAGTAGCTAGAATACTTGGGTCTGGGAATCAAGGGGTAGTACTAGAATTGAGCCCTTTCTCTCTCTCTTCCAGTGATCCACTGAAACCCTAGGCTCTTTTGGGGTAGAGGTGCTGATTTGCAGGGGAAGATTTCTTCCAAGGGATATAGTAAGGCCACTAAACTTGAAGCTGAGAGTACCACCTGGTTACTTTGAGTTCTTCATGCCAGAGAGCCAGCAGACAAAGAAAACAGTGGCTGTATTAGTGGGGATAAGAACTCTGATTACCACGAGAAGTGTTAACAGTGACTACCTTATGGGGTCAGAGGGGAGCTCAGGTAATTTCTTGGGGATTTCTTGGTGGCTCCATATTCCATAATGATGGTAAATGAGCAAATGAAATAGTCAAGGCAGCTAAGAGAGCAGACCCTTAAAGGATAAAAGTCTCAGTCACTCTGCCAATCAGCATTAGTCAGCCCCAGTCCAGACCAGTGTTTCCTAACCTGTGGCCCACATGCATCAGAATAATTTCATGGGGAAAATGTTAAAAGCATAGCTTCCAAGTCTCTACTCAACACCTACCAAATCAGGATGTCTGCAGGCAGAATCAGGGAACTGGAATTTTAAGAAGCTCCTCTGGTCCATCTTATGTGCACTGAAGTTTCATTGCCACTGGCCTAAAGTTTCACATCTATATTTCTCACAGCACCTCATTCTTGACCTCTGTCTTGGCATTTCTTGCCTTAGGACAATTTCCTGTTCAAATATAATCCCCCACGATGATGCATTTGCAGTTTCTAGCTCAGACAGGCTGCCAAGACCTCTCTTGGATGGATTTTCCTATTTACCATGCCCTTGAAAGAGCAAGAGATCATGCATTCTGTTCAGTTAAGGCCCTTAGAATCCAAGATTTTGGAAACAAAGCAGCCCAGAAATGGAAGGGATCTTGCACATGATCCCAAATCCAATCTAATCCAACTCTGCTGTGCAAATTCAAAGAAATAAGACAACCAGGGGATCCCCTGCCTGCCATTTGGCTAGAGATGGGGGCCTGTTGAAGAGGATGTGGGCAAACCTCTCTCCTGGGGGCTGTCTGCCTTCCATCCTACCCCAAACCTTTCATCAATACATCTGATAATAACCGTCCTTTCCCCAATATCTGTAAAGAAGGGTGTGGTGAATATGGAAGTATTCAAGTTAACTGCTATTTTTGTCTCATGGAGGATGAGGGTTGATAAATGTGTCTTTGTGATAAGCCAGAGAGGGCAGGACATGAAATCTGTCCAAAGTGATAGGAGCTTTATCACTGACTAAGGACCAATGTCCCCAGAGGGTAGGGCCACACCTTGCTTTTGAGAGTGGTCAGTAAGTGGTACAGCTTCCAAAAAATACAGCCCCTCTCTCTCCCCCCTTATGTGCCTCACTGTTCTGACTCTGTTGGCCTTGACTGCAAATCTGCAGGAGAGGTCTTGGATCAGCAATAGATTGCATCTTCCTCTTTACTCAACCCTATAGGTTCAAGTGTTTGGTCAATGGCACCCCTAGAGGATGTCCAAAGTAAGGAAGTTTCTTTTGTCACAATGAATGGGGATGCTACTGGCATTTGGCAGGCAGCGGCCAGGGATGCTGAATTCCACAATGCAAGAGGCAGTCTACACAACAAAGAAATAGCCCAGCAAAAGTACCAACTGTGCCCACACTGAAAAATACTAGCAGATTGTGACTTTCAAACTTTTTTTGACCAAGACGCTTGGTATCACAATCCCATAAACACACACTTCTGAAACAAAAGTTCATGCAACAGTATTTGCCCTTATTACATGTAATGAGCTCAGGTATTTTCTACTCTATCTGTGCTATTCCACTGAATTAAAAAAAAAAAAGAAAGAAGCTGGTCAAAACCTACTAAATAGATTTCATGACCTACAAATGGGCCAAAACCCATATTAGGATGTAACCATTTCAAAACTCTTAATCAGCACCAGCGGTGGGAATATAGAGGGACCCTTACTGTAAGAATCATTTGTCTGCTCTCACCCACACTACTTGACTTAGTAAATTTCAGGGTAAAGTGAAAGCCCCAGTGACTTCTGATGAGCTAAACTTGTCTTGCTCTGCCTCCCGAAGAGATGCCCAAAGAGAGACCAACAACTGTCCATCGTTGAAGCGTGCGGTTTTCACAGGACCCTGCTCTGAGCCAGGCGGCCCATGTGTTTTGCATTTCCCCACAGTGGGAACAGATGGATCCGACCATTCAAAGGCTTTTGCAGGGTAGGGCTGAGGACCCTGAACTCGGCTGAAAGGCTTTAAGAGAATACTTCTCACCTTCTCGGAACTACAGCGTGACACCTATGGCAGAGGGCAGCCTGGCTCTCCAAATCAACCCCAAACCTCCCTGCCACTGTGTGCAAGCAGACCAGGTTCTAATATGGAGGAAGAAGTGCAAGAGTAGATGCCACCCGGGAGGCCAAGGGCAGGGCCAGGTTCAATGGGTGGGGCTGTGACACTGGCTGGTGGGATACCCAGCCACCCTTTGACACTTCCTGACCACTAAGGTCAGTCACAAACTGATCCCTTCTTCCAGCTGCTTCCTCTAATATTTTTACCACACTCTTAACAACCATCATATCAACATATTACTTTAAATGGTCTAAATGCTACCACTTTCAGAAAAATGTGGCCCTCCCCCTGCCTCTCCATGGACAGTCGCTCCCTATATAGTCCCTTCCTATATGGACAGGAAAAGCATATATATATCCTGGATTTTGCAACTTGTTTTTCTCACATGTAGAGCTCTTGAGAAAAGCATCTCACTCTCTCTCCAGCACCCCAGTGCCGCCGAGGATTCAGACAACCCCTCGAACACTCTCCACACCTGCTCCATGCTCTGGGAATCCCAGCCCTGCCAGGCCTCTCATTCTTAATGACGCATGAAACTCATACATTTTCCCACCAGAAAGCTGACAAAATAAAATGTTGGCTTGCTCTGGCCTGAGCAGGTCTGTATTCTTACAATCTAAACAAGATTATGATGACCTGCGTAAGTAGGGGCTTTCATAGCTTCCTGACCACTTATCTCATGTCATTATCACAACAACACTGGAGGCGGCAGGGCATGTCTTATTATCCCTTTCAGAGATGAGAAAACTGAAACTTAGAAGGGTTAAGTAGCTGACTTTCTCAAGGCCAGCAGGTAATAAAGGGCAGGGCTGGAACTTCAACTTTGGTCTTCTGGCCGCCCATGCATATTCTACTCACATTTCACTGTCTCCACCACCACCTGGGTTAGGCACCCAGGCTTTATTCAGAATTCCATTCATCTACCTCACTGTCCAGGGGATACACGAAAAGACAACTGAGAGTTTTTCACCTTCACGTGGGAAGTTGCAGGAGTTTCACAGGACTTCAGTGGGAGGTGCAAGTTTCCAACAGCAAGTCCAAGGAAATCCCAACACGCAATTTTCACCACCTCAACATTTGTGCTTCACAAATAATATTTGCCAAGAAGGATGATTGCTGATGTGGGTGCCTTGCTGTTTGGTGGGAGCTGGTCCTTCAGGCTCCCAATTCCAATAGCTGCCTGTGGCCTGTGAATAAAGAGGAAAGATCAGAGCTGGCATTGGTGTCTTTGGCCAGACAAGCCTGTGTCTGAGAAGGCAGCAGCTAACTACAGGTAGCCAGCGACTCAGTGCAGAGCCGTGAAACTAGAGACTGGGGTAGATCTCTAGAAGAGCTCCTGGTCTGTGGCTGTTTTGTGAAGGAGTGAGTAGCCTCTCCACCTGAGAAATTCCTAAAAGTCCTCGGGTATTCAGCCCAGGGAAATGGCTGATGGGTATACTTATCACATGAGTCATCAAGAAAAGGTTAAATTGTGCTCTGTGGGTTCCTTTTAGAAAAGCTCAGAAGTGTAAAACATCTTAGCAAAGACTCTCATCAAAAATAAATAGAATCAAAAGTAACTTTTTTAAATTAAGAAAGGCAAGCTTTAATAACTTAGAAAACTATTAGAACCTCTCTTTGTCCAAATTTTTACATAGGTGTGTTACACGGGATTTTTTTGAAGCCAAATTTCCTCTTTTATGTTTGTGAACCTCATGAAATGGAACACCTACCTTCTTCAAAAGATACTTTGAAGCCATAAAAATGTTCATACACTATGACTCCATAATCCCCTTCTGGGAAGCTAGCCTAAGAAAATACCCTGAAATATGGAAGAACCATATGCAGAAAAATACTCATCAAAGACTTGCTTAGTGAAAAACTGGAAGCAGCCCAAATATTCAAAAAGGGGAGGGACGATGATAAAATAAACTAGGGTATAAGCCTTGAAGAAATATTTTATAACCATTAAAAATGATGGTATGGGGGGCTTCCCTGGTGGCGCAGTGGTTGGGGGTCCGCCTGGCGGTGCAGGGGACGCGGGTTCGTGTCCCGGTCCGGGAAGATCCCACATGCCGCGGAGCGGCTGGGCCCGTGGGCCGTGGCCGCTGGGCCTGCGCGTCTGGAGCCTGTGTTCCGCGACGGGAGGGGCCGCAGCAGTGGGAGGCCCGCGTACCGCAAAAAAAAAAAAAAAAAAAAAAAAAAATGATGGTATGAAGTTTATGAAGGATCAGAGAAAATACTTATGATAAAGTATTAAGTAAAAAAATGTCTGGAAATATATTTGCACACACAAGATTTATAAAAACAAGCAAGGAACATAAAAATGTACTTGTCACTGTGTCAATGTGGTAGATTATGGATTTTTACCTTGTTTTCAAATTTCTCTAATAGTATTATATCTCTTCTTTTTTAAAAAACGTTCAGTCCCTTAAAAAAAAAAAAAAAAAAAGGAAGGCAATAGATGCTATTAATGCTTTAAGTAGGAAGAAACACCATGAGTAGAGGTTAGGTAAGTTAAGATGAGAAACTGCCCATCTTGTTGCCCAAATATTGTGTATTTAGAATGGTTTCATGTTTTATGAAATAAATATAAAATATATGCAAAAAGCATATATAAAAATATAGTTTTGTTTAAGGCACAGAAAAGTCCAAATTATATTACTGCAGAAACCATTCAGGGTTTAATGCTTCTCTTATTTCTATGTTTTCAGGTTATTATGGATCTACTTACAAGGGGCTTCTTGTCAAGGAGCATTGAAATGATGCTTAGTGTCTCTTTACAGTTTTTATTTCATCTGCAGCACTCGATATGCCATGATCAGGTGGATATGGGTGTTGGGTTTAGAAAACAAATCTCATTTTCTCCCTCCACCATCCAGGATACTTAGAATCATGGAAGAACTGGAAGGAAATTCCAGGTCATTCAGGTAGAAATTTCCTTAGCAGGATCACATGTCCCAGTGAGATTGGGGGGAGGGGGGACATGCAGGGTCCCTGCCTCACTATGTAAGTGTGACTCCAGAGTCAAAATTCTGCTCGGGGGCAAAACAAGGTCAATTTACAAAGGTGAAAAAAACCCCACGAATCCAAATCCAAATCCCTGGGAAAATGCAAACTGGAAATGTAAATCAAAGGAACATAGTTCTTGACACAAGAAAAATAAGGGGAAAGGCATAAAGACACCTGTTGGTACCTATTACTGCATAACAAACTACCCTAAAATTTAGCAGCTTAAAACAAGAGCCACTTTATTGTATTTCACGATTTAATGAGTCAGGAATTCAGACAGGGCTCAGCAGAGAAATGCTTTTGCTTTTCATGGCATCTGAGGGCACTCAGTGGTACTCAGCTGGCAAATGAGTCTAGAGGATTCAAAGATTCCCTCATGTGTCTGATGCCTGGGGAGGCTGGCAGCCTGGGCTGGGCTGGATCTGTTGACCACAGCTCCTACACCAGGCCTCTCTAGCACAGCAGTCTCCTCAGTATATTGGAGCTCTTACATGGTAGCTGCCATGGCCCAGAGCAAGCATTTAGAGGCCTAGACTTCTTGCAAACTGGCTGGAAATTCCAGAACATCACATCGAACTCCTTCTTGGGTTCAGTTAATTTGCTAGAGCAGTTCACGTAACTCATGAAACATTTTACTTACTAGATCAGTGGTTTATTATAAAAGGATATAACTCAGGAACAGCCAGATGGGAGAGAGGCATAGCACAAGGTCAGGGGAAAGGGTGTGGAGCTCGGAGCATCCAAGCCCTCTGGGAGTGCACCATTCCCCAGAGCTCCACGTGTCCACCAACCCTGAAGCTCTCTGAACCCCATCCTTCTGGGTTTTTATGGAGGCTTCAATCATAGGCCATTGGCAACAGAACTCAACCTCCATCCCCTCTCCCCTCCCCAGGGGTCTGGAGGTGGGACTGAAAGTTCCAACTGGCAACCAGCCCCCATTCTTAGGTGCTGGTCTAAAATTCACTTCATTAACACAAAAAAAGACACCTTTATCCCTCTCAGCACAGGAAATTCCAAGGGTTTTAGGAACTCTGTGCCAGAAATGGGGATGTAGATCAAATATATATTTCATATTACAAATATCATAGCCCATTTTGGGCAGAAAAGCTGTTGGGTGCTGTGCATACATTAGGAGCAGCATAAGGCACAAGGTTCAGCCATGCTTGGCCAGGTCACCCAGGGCCCTGGCCTGTCCTGGTCTGTGAGAGGACACATGGTGACCTCAGCTGCTGATTACTCGTCAGATTACAGGAAAGGAGGGGATGCCAGAAGCCAGAGTCCCAGAGAGAAGCCAGCAGGGCCCCTGTCATCCACCACCTAACAGCAAGTCCTGGGTGGGCAGGGATGGGAGAATAGTGCTGTCCTTGACTTTAGTTACAGAGGCCTCAGAACTGGAGAAGATCATGAACTGTTTCCAAGCGGACACAGGGGTCCAGGTAGGACGGACAAAGAGGGGCTGCCTTGAGCAGAAGGGAGCAAGCAGTGGCTGCCACGGGCACTCTCGCCTCCTTCCTCTCTCCCGAGGAGGAAGGATCAAAGCCTGGCTCTAAGTTTCAGCTGTGCCACCTTGGGCAAGTCACTCCACCTCCTTGACCGGCAGTGTGTCCTCTACAAAGTAGAGACAGTAATAATACCTGTCTTAGAGGGTTGTTAAGTGGCATCAGAAGACCTTTAACAAATAGGAGTTCACTCCCCATTCATCACCCCTCCAATCAGAGCCCTGGGCAGTAGCTGTCTCCATATTCTAAGCAAGGGTCTCACTTCAAGGGAGATATTTAAGATTCAGAAGCCTCATTAGAGATCTGATGTGCTTTGTCTGGGATGTGGCAAGGAGCAAAGAGATTTTTAGAAGCTCCCCAAGTGACTCCAGTGGGCCACAGTGCTGAGACTTCCTTGTGATACTCCTGATAAAGATCAAGTGAATGAATAAAATCAGCTTTTTTTCTTATTGCACTTTAGGGCCAAGTGCAGCTGAATGGGGGTCTTGGAGTGCAAAGATTTGGGAATTAAAGAAAAATTTAACCCCTCAGAAACTAGGGTCAACTCTGGAATGTTGTCACGTGTTTAAAGCTTGGAGATTTGGCCAAGCCCATTTAAGTTTGCTTTTCTTATAGCATGATGAATAGTTCTATCTTGGTTCCCCCCACCCACCTCCCTGTTATCTTGCAATGGCCCTTATTCAAAGGCTTGAAAAATTTGATGAACCATGTCTCTCTGATACACATGTCTAAGAATAAATTAGAAAATATTTGAAATATATTTAGGAAAAAAATACCATTTGGTACTACAAGAATTGAGGGTTTATAGAAAGACGCTGTTCAGAATAAATGTCAGGCATTCTTTTGGGATGAATAAGCCCCTACAGAGGTCCCATCACGACTGGTCAGTTCATCCCTCAGTTCGACTCGTAAGTGCTCATTGATTCTGTGGAAGGCGTTCTGGAATGGGGTTGGAACTCCAACACACGCACAAAAGTGACGTGGAAACTCTTGGTCCAGTCCTGGGAGATGGATATTTTCTTTCCTTTCTCAAAGCCAGAGGGATCTGGCAGTGTTTTCTCATACTCCTCTCTTTTACTCTTGGAATCTTCATGCCCCCGGAGATTTAATGAGTGGTTCTCAAAATGTGGTCCCTGGACCAGCAGCAGCATCACCCGGGAACTTGTTAGAAATGTAAATTCCCCTGCCCACACAGCAGACCTACCGAATCAGAAATTCGGGGATGGGGCCCAGCCATCAGTGTTTTCACCAACCTTCCAGGAGATTCTGATCCACTGGAGTCGAGAACTACTGATTACAAGCACAGACGGATCATGAACAGACTTTGCTTCCAAGTCAGCTCTGCCACTTATCACTCAGGTAAGTCACTTCACCTCTCTGGTCCTCTGTTTCCTCTGCGAAAAATAAGAATAATAGCCTACCACTGTAGGCTCGTTTGAGGATTAAGGGAAGGGATGCAAGTAGAGTGTTTAGCACTGTTCTTTGCAGGGCTGGGATTAGGGTGAAGCGAATGAGGTGCCTACAGTCCTGTGGATACCTCCTTAAATTCTGCATCCAGAGATGGCTCACTTACCTCACCCTCGTCCCAGCCCTGGTTCTTGATATTCCAAAAGTGCTCTGTAAATGGCTGCTACTATTTTATATTACTGAGGGGCCATCCATCTTCGGGGCCTTGACCATTCAGAGTTCCGGAGTCAAAGTCTTTAGACAGTTTGGTGTAGAGGAAAAAGCACTGGTTCTGGAGTTCGCAGGCCAGGATCTGACCTCTAGGAATGCCAGGCAAGGAGAGGGGTGCAGAGCAGAGGTGGGGCAAGCCCAGCTCCCCTAGACAGGCTCCTTTCACTGGGCAGGACCCTCTCTTCCCTGTTTCCTTCATTCTGAGAGAAACAGAGGCCACTCTTGAGTTTGGACCCTCTCCCATCTGTGATCACTGTATTTTCTGTATCAGTAGATACCAAAAAAGCATTTGACGAAATCCAACATCCATTCTTGATGAAAATTTCAGCAAATTAAGAAGTGAAGGGGAATAGAAGAGGACTTTCTCCTTCTGTCAAAGGGCCCCCACAGGGGCTTCCCTGGTGGCACAGTGGTTGGGAGTCCGCCTGCCGATGCAGGGGGCACGGGTTCGTGCCCCGGTCCGGGAGGATCCCACGTGTCGCGGAGCAGCTGGGCCCGTGAGCCATGGCCGATGAGCCTGCGCGTCCGGAGCCTGTGCTCTGCAGCGGGAGAGGCCACAACAGTGAGAGGCCCGCGTACCGCCAAAAAAAAAAAAAAAAAAAAAGGGCCCCCACAAACCCCACTGCTAACATCTTACTTACTATAAGATGGCCCTCTCCATCTAGGATCAGGAACAAGATAAGGATGTCCACTTTCACTGCTATTCTATGCTGCACCAGAGGCTCTAGTTAGTTAATTGAGGCAAGAAAAAGAAACAAAAAAGGCATCCACATTGGAAAAGAAGAAGTAAAACTGCCTTTATGCACAGATGACCTGACTGTCTATGGGGAAAATCTGATGGAATCTACAGTAAAGTTACTAGAACTAAGAAGTGAGTTTAGGGAGGCTGCAGGATACCAAATCAATGTACAAAAATCAACTTTATTTCTATATACTAGCAATAAAAATTGGAATTTAAAATATAAAAATAATGTCATTTATAATAGCATAAAATATGAAATACTTAGGTATAAATCTGCAAAAGATGTGAAAGACCTGTGCTGAAAACTATAAAACATTGCTGAGTGAAATTAAATAAGATCTAAATAAATGGAGAGAAAACCCATTACCTAATCCAAGGGCACAAAGATTGACCCCTATGTTTCTTCTCAGAGTCTTATAGTTTTGATTCATTTTGAGTTCATTTTTGTATATAGTGTGAGGCAGGAGTTCAACTTTATTCTTTTGCATGAGGATATCTGGTTGTCCCAATACCATTTGGTGAAGACCCTATTTTTCCCCCATTAAACGGTCTTGGCATCATTGCAGAAAATCAATTAATCATACATATGAGGGTTTCTTTCTAGATTCTCAAATTCTGTTCCCTTATATATATGTCTATCCTTATGTGAATACCGCAGTCTTGATTGCTGTAGATTTGTAGTAAATTTTGAAATCATGAAGTTTGAGTCCTGCAACTTTATTCTTCTTTTTCACGATTGTTTTGGCGATTCAATTTGGACAACTGATTTTTTTTAACATCTTTATTGTAGTAGAATTGCTTTACAGTGTTGTGTTAGTTTCTGCTGTATAACGAAGTGAATCAGCTACATGCATACGTTTATCCCCATATCCCCTCCCTCTTGCATCTCCTTCCCACCCTCCCTATCCCAACCCTCTAGGTGGTCGGCAAAGTACCGAGCTGATCTCCCTGTGCCATGCAGCTGCTTCCTACTAGCTATCTATTTACATTTGGTAGTGTATACATGTCAGTGCTACTCTCTTACTTCATCCCAGCTTATCCTTCCCCCTTGTCCTGTCTTCAAGTCCATTCTCTATGTCTGTGTCTTTATTCCTGTCCTGTCCCTAGGTTCACCAGAGCCATTTTTTTTTTTAGATTCCATATATATGTGTTAGCATACGGTATTTGTTTTTCTCTTTCTGACTTACTTCACTCTGTATGACAGACTCTAGATCCATCCACCTCGCTACAAATAACTCAATTTCGTTTTTTTTATGGCTGAGTAATACTCCATTGTATATATGTGCCACATCTTCTTTATCCATTCATCTGTCGATGGACACTTAGGCTATTTCCATGTCCTGGCTATTGTAAATAGTGCTGCAATGAACATTGTGGTACATGACTCTTTTTCAATTATGGTTTTCTCAGGGTATATGCCCAGTAGTGGGATTGCTGGGTCATATGGTAGTTCTATTTTTAGTTTTTTAAGGAACCTCCATACTGTTCTCCATAGTGGCTGTACCAATTTACATTCCCACCAACAGTGCAAGAGGGTTCCCTTTTCTCCACACCCTCTCCAGCATTTATTGTGTGTAGATTTTTTGATGATGGCCATTCTGACCGGTGTGAGGTGACACCTCACTGTAGTTTTGATATGCATTTCTCTAGTGATTGGTGATGTTGAGCATCTTTTCATGTGTTTGTTGGCCATCTGTATATCTTCTTTGGAGAAATGTCTATTTAGGTCTTCTGCCCATTTTTGGATTGGGTTGTTTGTTTTTTTGATATTGAGATGCATGAGCTGCTTGTATATTTTGGAGATTAATCCTTCATCAGTTGCTTCATTTGCAAATATTTTCTCCCATTCTGAGGGTTGGACAACTGATTTTTAACAAAGCTGTAAAGGTTGTTTAGTGGAGAAAGCATGGCCTTCTCAACATATAGAATTCTGGAACAACTGGATATCCATATGTCTTGATTTTTTACTCTCTTCTGCCCATGACCCCTGCTTTCGGCTCAACCTCTATTTTCTGAAATGCTTGTATCCTTCTAAAGTTCTCTTTCTTATTCCTTTTCAAAAACATAAATTTAATCAACCTTAATTAAATTTAAATCTTCTTGGTCTGTGCTTTCTCTTTTCGCAGGCTATGCCTTATCTCTCCATTCATAGATGATTTCTGAAATCTGGGAGTGTGACCAGCTTAAAGGGCAAAACTGATAGGAGCCAAGGAAGCAGCCTGTGAATCTGTTCTCTGTGCCTTCCTCGGTCAGTGGCCTTCCTTCCCGCTGGTCAGCTCTGGGGAAGGACCTGAGTAGCCAGAGCTACAAGGATTCTGGCACCTGCAGGGCCATCAGGCACTGGGCAACTTCTCTAACTTGGTTTCTGAAGGTGTCAGGGCCTCGTCAGCCTCCACATCTACTTTGTCCATGAGCATAACATATGTCTTGTGACATAAATCAAGTATCTAGTGCATGGATGTCCAGCTAACCTTGCAAACAGGCCTCAGAGGTCCTGATTTGGCCACTTATAGGGCAGGAAGTACCAGGAGAGCTCTGTGTGGCACAGGATTCTCACAGCGTGGCCCCTGATCCAGCAGCATCGGCATCACCCGGGAACTTGTTAGAAATCACATTCTCACACCTACTAAATCCGAACCTCTGGGGTGAGGCCTAGCAATTTGTGTTTTATCCAGGCCTTCAGGTGATTCTGAGGCACCTGGGCAGTTAAAATGCTTACCTGCTGGCACTAAATTACCAAGATTTAATATCCTGCTTCTGCCATTTGCTACCTGTTACTTAAAATCTCTGCGTCTCAGTCTCCTCATGTATACGGTGGAGATAATAAAGGTACTGGCCTCCTAAAGACTCTTGTTCAAATTAATGGCATGATCCATGTAAATTACTCAGGAAGCACTTAATAATCATTAGCTTATAGATGTAAATTTCCCTTGCCTTCCCTGCTTATGAAAATTCATTGTCATGTGTAACAGTCGTATAAAAATTTCGTAAAGAAATTTGTATGTAATGGTCCTACTCGTTTTTATAAGAAGCAAGGTAAGTGTTATCATTACCTTCACTGTCCACTTGTAGAAACCAAGACCCAGACGATGAACCATCTTTCCAGGGTGACAGTGAGACAGAAACCACTTCTGACTTGAACACCTGTGTATTTGCATCACATAATGAGTTCTCAGAGTGCAGGACTGGAATCTTAGTTGATACAGGTTCAACTGAGGTACTTGTATTTGTGTACTACGGAAAGAAAGATATGGTTAATGGTGATGCTGTTAATTATATGTAAAGTGCTTTGCAGGACCCAGCTTAGCACCTTACTCATCGCTGCTCCCTGAGAGTCCTCATTTTTTAAAGGGGTGAGGCTGTTTGGGTGGACTCAGCTCCAACTTCTGGCTCCAAAATTTCTTAGCTGAGTGTGTGACCTTGAACAAGGCACTTGGGTCTTAGAACTTCCTTTTCCTCTTCTATAATATGGGGCATTATCCCTGCCCTGCCCAGCTCCTAGAGCAGGTTTGAGTCTCAAATGAACTAATAGATGTGGAAGCACTTTGCGAACTGTAAAGTACGTGCACAAGTAGGGAATTGGAAGTCACAGAGGTGGTGAGGGAAGAGTTTGCTGAAGACGAATACCACCGGCCCCCACCAGCACTCAGCAGCCCTGTGGTCTGGCAAGGCCAAAGCTCTGTACAGCTGGTGGGAGGCAGGTGGGGACTGGTGGACAATTAGTCAGGATTTGTGGTCAGTTCCATGTCAGGGAGCAGCCTGCCAGGACAGGGGGAGCTCAGAGACTCTGCCCGGCAGAGCCACAGGCCGATGCCATCAAAGGTATGAGCCACTAGCTCAGAAAAAACCCACTGCTGGCCTGCTTCCTGGCTAGCCAAGGTTGCTCTGGAGTTAGGCCCAAGGAGTCCACTTGAAATAAAACAAGTTCTTGTCCCAGCTGCCAGTTCACAAGCAGACCTTGGGCGAGACCTTCACTTCACTGGGCCTTAGTTCTACAACACAAGGTGTCTGGTTCGCACTATCCCACTACCTCTGTTATTATTCCTCCTACATCGAGTGCTTGCATCCAAAAGTCTTCCCTGCCAGTACTTTTCCTGAGTAATGACGAATGTGTTTGCCCCTTTTGCGATATTCAGAGACACGTAACAGAGCTTCCAGGAGACTATTCCTAGTGGTTGAGGGTGGAGCTGGGAACCAGCTTGTCTGGATTGGAATCCTGGCTGGCTGTGTGGCCTCTGGAGCTTGCTTAGCCCCTTTGACCCTCGGTTTCTCCATGTGCAAGTTAGGAATCATAAGCATACCCACCTTACCAGGTTGAAGATCACTGAGGTGATGTGTGAAGGGTTTCGTCCAGCTCCTGGCAGAGGAGAAGCTCAATAAAAAGCTGTTATTATTTTCTCCAAACACGAGGGTGCACAGGGACCACCCTGAATTGACTTCAGAAACACAGAGACACTTGACACTATTAGGAGCCTATGAGCCCTCACACAGGAACTATGGACTCTTTCTTTTAGGATTTTTTTTTTTTTTTTTTTTGCGGTACGCGGGCCTCTCACTGCTGTGGCCTCTCCCATTGCGGATCACAGGCTCCGGACGTGCAGGCTCAGCGGCCATGGCTCACGGGCCCAGCCGCTCCGTGGCATGCGGGATCCTCCAGGACTGGGGCACGAACCCGTGTCCCCTGCATCGGCAGGCGGACTCTCAACCACTGCGCCACCAGGGAAGCCCTTTCTTTTAGGATTTTGAAAGAACTGGAAATAGTCCGAGGAACCCAACACCCAGGGACCCCCAGCCTGTAAACTACTGCCCTGGAGTCTTAACACTTCTTCCAGCTCTGACAATAACTCAGCTCTGCTGAAGGTCAGCCAAACCTCTTCAAAGAAACCCGCATAGTCAGCGGCAGCTGGGCCACTGGCGAGTCCGATGCAGACCCCAGGAGGAGCAGCCACAGCCCAGAGTCCTGTCTCCCAGGGGCAGGGCCCCTGGACAAGTGGGGAACATCAGAGGAAAGCCTGCAGCCTCCTGTTTAGCACGTCTGGGAACTGAACCTCCACACTCCCTCGCACCTCTCTGATCTGAAAAGGTCAAGAGAGAAGGAAGTGGTTATTTCAAAGGCTGGGCGAGCCTGCTTTACAAAGGGGCCTGAGTCCTGAGTCCCCCAAGGACTTGTTGAGAGAGAGAATTTTGCCTGTTTCCTTTTCCTTCATTTCCTCCTTCTGCTCCTTGCAGGCCTGTTCTAAATATACATCTTAGAAGTCAAGATACGGGATGGCAAGAAGCAGAAACCTAGCTACCAAAGGTAGAGAGAAAACTCGGGTTCTGGGTGGGGTGGGAGTGATTTGGGGGGTCAGCCATGTGGTGAAGTCTCCCATGGCAAACACCATAGCTGGTGGGAAGAGCACACAACCCTCCCCTCTGTGGATGCCTCTCACCCATTCTCTCTGGCTCTTCACACCCAACCGCCTGAGACATCCAAGGCAGGGGTTCTAAGTTCCATTATACAGAGGCAGAAAGGAGGTGACAACACTACAAATCATGGTTAATTATGTTGAGTACTTACTAATTTGCTAATAAGGTACTGAGAAGGGCCCCCACAAAGATCCTATGAGGAAAGTACTATTATTACTATCCCCATTTTACAGATAAGAAAGTTGAGGCACAGAGGAGAAGCTTAGTTTATTTACGCTTACTTGCACATCAAGTAACTGTCAGACACCAGAGCCCACACTTGTAATCACTAGCTACACCAGCCCTGCCCAAGGGACCACATGAGTCCGTGGCAGGGCCAGGAGCCAAGCCAAGTTCAGTGGTCTTTCCCTGCCACCCCTCTGCTTCTGTATGGTCAATGTAAGGCTGTCTATTCTAACAATCAGATGTACACAAAAGAGGGGCCAGCTGTGTGGGAGGGAGTGAGCACCCCATCACTAAGGGGCATACCAACCAAAAGTACATGACCCCTTGGTGGGGTGTCACAGAGGTGATTGGGGTTGAACTTAAGGTTCCTTCTAGACACGAGCATCTACACAGGATGGAAGGGGACGATGAAACCCATCGTAGGTGCTAAACAAACCTCCAAAAAAGATTTCTAGGTCCCATCTTTTCTTTCTGTTCTCATATCACTCATTCATTCTTAAGCTACAGTTTACAATTTACCATGTGCCAGTTGCAGTGTCATGTAACAAGTGACAAGACAGACACAGGCCCTGCCCTCCTGGAGCTTATATTACAGTGACCTACACAACCCAGGTTGCCTTCCTGCAGCTTCCTCTACTAAGACAACGTTTCCCTCTCTGGACCTTGGCTCATCCTGTTTCCCTTCTGCCAACTCCTCCTGCGGAAATCAAACCCAACTCAAATGCCACCTCTTCTAGGACACCTTCACTGGCATTCCCAACAACAGTGTCATTCCTCCTGTTAGGCTTCTGTGACCAGTACAGGGTGTTTACATATCTCACGGGGAGTTGTGTTGAACGCTTTGAATTTCAGATGTTGGGGGGAAGTGGAGCGTTCTTCTACAAGACCACAAGCTCGTGGACATCAGGGCAATTGTGTCCTTGTCTGGCGTTCCAATGCCGGGTATCCTGACACAGAGAAGATGCTCATTCACTCATTCGTTCATTCAACAAATATGCCATGAGCACCTACGATGTGGCAGGCACCGTTCTGACTCTGGGTTTACAACTGTGAACAAAACAGACAAAAAGCTCTACCCTCATTGCCATTCCAGTGGGAACAACTAAGTGGACAAATTGATAACTGAATGAATATGCGTTGAATCCTGAAAACCCTTTTGAGACCCTGCGCCTAGGAAAAGGTACATTTTAGGACTGTTTGTATATCCACAAGGCCAAATGTTTATCTAAATTAAGTGAGCTCTTGAAGGAAGTCTACCGTCCTCTGTGGTGTGAGTGTTTAAAAATCACCAGAAAGAGACTGTGTTAATTGTTGCAAAATGACCCTGTATGGGGATCCACAGCCATTGAGGTATTAGTCTGAGGCTTGGATAAAATAAAATAAACTAAGCTTTAGAGTCACAGAAAAGATTCAGTTTGAGGAAACACCAGGCCCAGGGACAGTGATAACAAAAATAATCATAGCAAACACTTACACAGCACAGATTATGTGCCAGGCCCAGGAGAAGCCCCTGGTTCCTGACAGATGGCTAAGCTGTGTCGGAAGGAAGGGGAAGCTACCAGAGGGCTGACCCTGACTGGAGCTGTCCCTCAAGATCGGGCCATTGTTCACTTGGGCTCTGACTGTCCCGTGAGCCACAGCGAGCTTGCAGCCTGGTGCCTTTGAAATTCCCAGGAATTCAATGGCAGAAAAGACAGGGCTTCCCAAGTGGAAGGAAATTTGATTCCCTAAAATAGAAAAATCGTGCGCAGAGGAGGAAATTCCTTGTTACTATGGAGGCGTCTTTACTCCCTGAAAAGAAGACTGGAAAGCACATTTCTTGAGAGCCTATTGTACACCAGACACTGTGTGAGGACCTGATGTGAACTATCATTTACTCACTGCTGGGCGCTATTCTAACATGAGGCCACAGCCAGGAATGAAATACATACATACTGTCAGTCGCCAGGGCTGACATGCAGCCAGGATATCCCTATATCACTGTCCTATGTGTTAAAATATTTCCATGTTTCTGTTTTACAGAGCAGCTGCCCTGAGCCTCCGAGTACCCCCTCCCTGCCCCAGCTGCCCAGGCCCTCCTCCCTTCCTTCCCCTCACTCCCCTAAGATCCAGCTACTCCAGAGTTGACTCCAGCAGAGCTGGGAGCCCAAAGACCTGGCACCTGTTGGCTGGTGCCTGTTAAATGTCCCACTTATCACCCTTGCCTGGCCCTCCTGGAGCTGCCAGGCCATGGGTATCTCACTTAATCCCCAGCAGCCCAGTGAGGGGGAAACATTGGCCCTCTCAGACTCCTGCTTCCAGCTCCTTAAGTGCTGCTGTACCCGCAGGCTCCCTCCTTTCACCATTGCCCTCTCCTTCCTCACTGTGTCCTGCAGTGAGCTGATCCCAGCTGGTGGTTTCATACCTTTTCCACCCACTCATACCCCCTGAATTTGCTTCTCCAGCCTGGACCTCTTTCCTAAGCTGGCCATATGGCCAACTGCCTGGTGGATGTCACCCTGGGAAGTCCCACTGCCACCTCAGACCCAAGGTCTTCCCAAGTAACTGAGGTCAGCTTACCTCCCAGACCTTCCCTTCCTCCCCCGCCTCCTCCTGGGTTCCCATTTCTCTCATTCCTGCACGCATGTATTCATCCCATTAACACCCGGAGAGCATCCATTACATGCCAGGCACCATGCCTGACACTGAGGATGAGGAAGGGAGCAAGATAGACCCTCAAGGAGCCTACAGTCCATCAGATGTCCAAGCTAGAAAGCTGAGTGTCACCGCCAACTCCTCCCTCCTTCAGCCCCAGCGGAAACATTAAACAAGTCCCGTGATTTGCCGCTTTCCCTCCATCTCCACTGCCAAGGCCTGAGGCCAGATCCTCATCCTCTCTCACCAAGGCCTCCCTCCCCTTTGGCCCTCTCCACCACACAGCCAGAGGGACGTCTCCGACACACATCTAAAGCTGCCCCTCCTCAGCCTAGAGCCCTCCATGGCTCTTCACTGCCCTCAACAGAAGGTCCAAGCTCCCTGGCCCATCCTGATCTTGCTTGCTCCAGTGGGGTTGGCCTGGTGGGAGATGAACTTTTGGGTGGTACAGCCGTTTGTTCCCAACCACCTGCTGATTCCTCTGCAGCGGGGGTACACATACACACAGACCCACATGGGCACACAGACACACACAGGCACAGACACACACGTGCTCAGGTGCACATGAGACATAAACGAGTAAGCCCATTTATACCGACACACATGCCTATAGATGGAGTTGCCAGATTTAGCAAATAAAAACACAAGGTGCCAGTTAAATCTGAATTTCAGGTCAACAACAAATTATTTTTTAGTATAAATGTCCCAAATATTGCATGCGACAGACTTACTATGCTAAAAAATAATCTGTTGTTCATCTGAAATTCAAATTTAACTGGATGTCCGTGTTTTATCTGGTGACCCTGCACATCAAGGAAGGCTTACACAAACCCCCCCCCCCCACAGAACCCAGCTTACACACACACACATATCACACACTGACAGTTCAATTCACGCGTCACACCTCAAAGATGAATGGGCATCTCACCACCTAGATCGAAATGTGGCAGGGCCATGCGATTGGCCAGCTGTGGAGAGCTCTTCAGGGAAATGTTTATTCTGTGAATAAATGCCCAATTGACAGGAATTCCTGGCTGTCCAAGTTCTGGAACGTTGTGTGCCCAGAGTGGCCCTGCGGAATTTGAAGGCAGACAGAATTAAGCTCAAAAACCTGACCTCAACACATCTGCACTGTGTGTCTTTGCACAAGTCACTCAGCCTCTCTGAGCTTCCATTAGCTCATCAGTAGAATGGAAATGTTCCACTAATAAACAAACTCTTTAGGGTTATGGTGAGAATCACTAAATGACATCATATATGTAGAAGACTTTTTTAGAGTTTTGGGTACAAATCAGTTCTTATAAACTCTTCTTGTCAAGTACATACACAAAATCAAAAAAAATATTAATTGCAATTGGATTCAGAGATGGAATGGCCCCTCAGAGTATAAGTAAAGCACAGAAGAGGAGAAAGCAATGAAACATTGGAACAATTAGACTCAGGCAGTTAAACAGGGTGGGAGGAAACTTTTGGAAGTGATTGGCATGTTTATGGCATAGAATTGGTGATGGTTCCATGGATGTATACTTATCTCCAAACTCATCAGATTGTATACATTACGTTGTACAGCTCTTTGTATGTCAATCACACTTCAATAAACTGGTTTTAAAAAAACAATAAAGTCAGGCACTAGTATTAATTAAATACTACAGAGTCACATCCTCAATAGGTCAGGTTCTAAATTCAGCACAGACGGGGAAAACTGCCTATGTTTAAAACACTTCGAAAACACTTTAGGATTGTATATACAATGTTATGCAATGTCAAATAATCATTCTTATGCACACTGGAAATTGAGGACCGAGGAAATAGAATGAAGGGAGGAACAAAAGGAACTTCTTTATGCAAATGTCTGGGCACATTCTACTTTTCAAATGACTAGCAAATCCCTAGTGGTGGATGGCAGGGGTGGAATTTCAGTGTTTCTGCCTGCCTACAGGGTTTCCTCCAATCTTCTTAAAACATTGAGCTTCCAAGTGGTTGACAGTAGTGTTGTTCATCAATTATCTCCCACCTTGAACACAATAGGATTGGATGTGCCTGTTCCCTTGAGGTTAAGTGAGATCATGTGATTTGCTCGGGCTGAATGTGAAGTGATGTGTGCTAGGGCTGAGGCGCTCCAGTTCTGCTAAGTGCTAAGCAACTCTTCATTGTCTCCCCCAGTTGCAGGGGCCAACATTCCAGATGATGAACCCTGAGTATCTAAGAGAGGTCAGTGTTGGGCAGAGACTCCACCAACCTACAGTGGATTTATAGCTTGAGGGAGAAATGAACTTTTGCTGTTTTAAGCCGTTCATATTTGGGAGGTGTGTGTTACTGCAGCAAAATCCAGCCGACCCTGACTGATATGTTTGATAATCTTAATACAAATTCATAGATTTGTTTGTTAAGATTTTTTTTAAATGTCATTACCTCTTATAGGGGGAGGAAAGTTCTAAGTAAACTTGTAAGTTAAATAAGACTGATGTGACTTCATGTAATTATACACTGCCAGGATTATAACTGGAACTTTGCTAAAAGCCAAGAATGAAATATTAGACCATGGATCAGTGAAAGCATTTAGGAGTGGGTAATAGAAGAAATTAGTACTAAAAGGCTCTGGACCAGAGGGCTAGGAGGGAGGAAACCAATGTTTACAGAGTGCCTGCTATGTGCCAGATACTGTGCTGCCCAATGTTTACAGAGTGCCTGCTATGTGCCAGATACTGTGCTGCATGCATTGAAAATATAATTTATTATTCTCACTAAAACTCAATGATGTAGAAACTGAGGCTCAGAGAGGTCAAAGAAGATGTGTAGTAGCAGAGAAAGGATTCAAACCCACACTGGCCTTACTCTTACATCGATGCTCTTACTGGAGCCATAGGGAGGCTGAGTTTGGCAGGACACACTGGCCACCATTGTTCCAGGGGTGGTTGCAATTTAATGTGGAAACAGGCTAGCATTCAGTTTTTCAATAGCTCAGACATGACAGTCTCTTGGCGAGGACTAGGATGTCCAGAGGGCTTGCTCCACACAGAGCAGCCCTGCTTATGACTTCCTGCTCTGCACCCACAAGGGTCCCGGGCTTCTTGGGAGTGTCCTCGGAGGAGGAAGCAGCATTCCAGGTCCACATGCAGACAGCTGTGAACTATGATGACTCATGCTGGGACAAGAAAGCCACTTCTTTGCCTGGATTCCCCATCCCCAAGTCCGAATCTGGGGAAAGCTTCCTTAAGCTCCCTGAACACAAGACTCTGGGTGGCTGGCGCATGAAAGGGGCGGGAAGCCAATGACGTCCAAAGAGAGCAGGGTCCAGAACAAAGAGGAAATTCAGGGTGGGAGATCATTTTTTCTCCCTGGCAAGGCTCCTGCAGCCATCTGGCTGAGGGGGCTGTTATTCAAACCTCTGGATCGTAGTCTGTTTGTTTTTGAGCAGTTTGCAGCTGATTATTTTCATCAAGTTCCCTGAGACCAACCGCGCTGGCTCTAATACCAGGCAAACCTGTGCAGCCAGCATGTCCTGTCAGCCAGGTTCACAATTGGTTCCCCTCCCAGGGAGCCAGCAGCATTGTTCTCTTACCCACAAGTAGCCCCTGGCCCAGGACAGGGCATTCACCTCTGGATGCCTGGCCCAGCCCTCCAACTGTTCCAGCCGACATCAACCGGACAGACTGGAGGGAAGGAGGGGCATCTGGGAGATCAGAAAGCCCCTGGTGGCCAGACCAGCTCCAAGGGCCTTTAGAGTTGTCAGCTCTGAAAAGGTAGCACCAACCTTTTCTGGGTGTCATCACTGTGCAGAAAGGCAGGATGGAGAGATCTCAGAGAGGACTGAGTTCAACGTTCAGATCTGATCTCCATTACTCTTGCCATCAGGCAACTGAACCTCCTTTTCTTCCTCTGGGGATCAGGGATAGTAAAGCTTTCTGTCCCTGGGCTGTTGTATGCAAATGCATACACACAATATTATAGGCAGACCTTGTTTTATTGCACTTCACTTTATTGCACTTCTCAGGTATGGTGTTGTTTTTACAAATTGAAGGTTGGTGGTAACCCTTCAACGTTGAGCAAGTCTGTTGGTACCATTTTACAGCATTTACTCGCTTCACGTCTCTAGGTTACATTTTTTATTTTTTTAATTTTTGGCTGTGTTGGGTCTTCCTTGTTGTGTGCAGGCTTTCTCTAGTTGCAGTGAGCAGGGGCTACTCTTTGCTGGGGCGCACGGGTTTCTCATTGTGGTGGCTTCTCTTGTTGTGGAGCATGGGCTCTAGGCATGCGGCTTCAGTAGTTATGGTACGTGGGCTCAGTAGTTGTGGTTTGCAGGCCCTAGAGTGCAGACTCAGTAGTTGTGGCGCACGGGCTTAGTTGCTCCGCAGTATGTGGGATCTTCCTGGACCAGGGATTGAACTCATGTCCCCTGCATTGGCAGGCGGATTCTTAACCACTGTGCCACTGGAGAAGTCCGTATGTCACATTTTTAGTAATTCTCACAATGTTTCAAACCTTTTCATTATTATTATATTTATTTTAGTGATCAGTGATCTTTTTTTTAACATCTTTATTGGAGTATAATTGCTTTAAAATGTTGTGTTAGTTTCTGCTGTATAACAAAGTGAATCAGCTATACATAGACCTATATCCCCATACCCCCTCCCTCTTGTGTCTCCCTCCCACCCTCCCTATCCCACCCCTCTAGGTGGTCACAAAGCACCAAGCTGTGATCAGTGATCTTTGATGTTACTACTATAACTTGTTGTAAGTTCAGACGATGGTCAGCATTTTTTAGCAATAATGTATTTTTTGTTTTTTATTTTTTTGCAGTATGCGGGCCTCTCTCCGCTGCGGCCTCTTCCGTCGCGGAGCACAGGCTCCGGACGCGCAGGCTCAGCGGCCATGGCTCACGGGCCCAGCCGCTCCGTGGCATGTGGGATCCTCCCGGACCGGGGCACGAACCTGTGTCCCCTGCATTGGCAGGCGGACTCTCAACCACTGCGCCACCAGGGAAGCCCAGCAATAATGTATTTTTAATTAAAGTATGTACATTTTTTTAGACATAGTGCAATTGCACACTTACTAGACTACAGTGTAGTGTAAACATAACTTTTATATGCACTGGGAAACCAAAAAATTTGTGTAACGTGCTTTATTTCAATATTCTGTTTATTGTGGTAGTCTGGAACTGAACCCGAGATAACTCCCAGGTGTGCTTGTATATGTAAAAGGCCTAAGACCACATCTGTACATAGCAAGTTCTTAACAAATATTATTAGTTTTCTCCTTCCATTTCTTCAAGCATGTGCTACGCTGGCCTCTCAGCTCTCCTGGCTTGAAGGATGGGTGAGGCCTGGTGTTCCTTGCTTTGGGGAATGGGATGCAGGGACTGGGGGTTTTCCTTCCAGAGGCAATAAGAATGGTCCATATCTTCAAAGTAACTGTGGTGGCCACAGACTGATAACTTTTTACCCAGAAAGTAAAATCCAAACGGTTTGGTAAGATGTGAGCTCAGTTACTCAATCTGCCTTTAGGACATCAGCCTGTCCTTGGGGTCAGATGAGCTCTTAACAGGCCTGGAATTTTGTTATCTGCTTTCTCCTGCAACTGTTTTTCAGTAGAGAAATCCCACCTGTGCAACAGGAACACATACTCAAGGTTCTTCAGAATGAGCTTCTTTGTGTGCCAGATGGGCAAGTTCAATGGCAAGGTGTGTGTGGTCGGGGGTGTCATTTTAAAAAGGAAAGAGGGAGGGGGCTCTGTCTGAGGGGAAGGGAAATGCTTGCACTTGCCCAGTGCTGAAGGAACCTTGGGTAAGGTAGCAGGTGTATACATGCCCCTGACCTGCTCCCGAGCTCTCCAAGAGAGGCCCAGGGAAGGAGAGCTCTGCAGGGGAAAACAGAGCTGGAAGTAGCATCCAATTACTTTCAACTGCCCTCTATGGGAAGATAGAAAGAGGGTGATCAAGGCAGGGGGCTCTTGGAGACTGAGGTGCTCAGAGCTGGCAGGAGCCCCGCTGACTTTAGGGGTGGGTGTGGACAACTGTGGAAGAACAGCCAACCACTGACCTTGCTGAAAGAGCCATGTCCTGAGCTTGGGCTGAACTGAGAAGACAGAGGGAGCAGTGTTAGATCCGAGTTGAGGATGTCTTGTCTGCAGCCCTGGACAAGTCACTTCCACCCTGCAGGCCTTGGTTTCCCTTGTGTGAAGCTGGAGGATTGGACTGTGCCATCTCTAAGCAGTTTCCAGAACTGACTCGTGTAGTCTCTGCTGCAGACGTCTGGTGAAGAAACCAAAGGAACGGAGGAGGGTGATTGGTCACGCGAGTCCACACCCCTTCTCTCTGTCCACTGGATGTCCCACATTGTCCACACTCATTTATCGAGTTGCTGACAAAAAAAGACTGCTCACCAACACTCACACAGTTTTACAGGTCTGTCCACCATATAATCCTGTTCATTTCTCCCAACAACCCTGTAAGAAGATAATACCTACAGTTGATTGAGTGATATGATGTGCTGAGCATTACCCTAATCCTTTTACATATTTCGTCTTACTTAATCCCCACCATACTCACATGAGGCATGGGTATTATTGTCCCTGTTTTTTTTTTTTTTTTTGCAGTACGTGGGCCTCTCACTGTTGTGGCCTCTCCCGCTGCGGAGCACAGGCTCTGGACGCACAGGCTCAGCGGCCATGGCTCACGGGCCCAGCCGCTCCACAGCATGTGGGATCCTCCCGGACCGGGGCACGAACCCGTGTCCCCTGCATCGGCAGGCGGACTCTCAACCACTGCACCACCAGGGAAGCCCTATTGTCCTTGTTTTACTGATGTCCACTTGCCCTTGCAAACGTGAGTTCCTCTAGACACGCAATAACTGGATGGAGTCTCTGAACCTGACCCGTGTACTCTCCACTTGGGCCCTCGGCCCTGGGCCAGCTCCTGCCTGTTTGCATTAGGCTCCTATTTCCTCCCAGCTGTCCTTGGCTCTGGTCTCCCTCTTACCAGAGGGAGCCTTGAGAAATCATTCTCCTGATGCAGCAGAAAGAGACCACTCAGGTCGGGTGGGTGCTGAGGGAGAGGCTGAGTTACTTTCCACAAGTCTGCTCCTCCCCAGAGAAGGGCTGGCCCACTCAAGTCTCCCAGGACAGTCTGAACAAGTATCTGATCTGGAAATTTGGCCCAATGTTCTTCCTTCCTTGCTGGCTCAGAGGATCCAGGGCCATATCTGCTGGGCCAAGTCCTCCACCTGCGTCCTAGATCCTGAGGCCTCCCTCTCCCGCTCAGCCTTCCCTCCCTGGCAGCCCTGTCCCTCCCTCTCTACTGGCTCCTTCCCACTGGTTGCTGCTGAGGGGCAGCAGAAAGAGCCTGGACATGGAGTCAGAAGACTGGGAATCAAAGCTGCTCTGTCACTTACTAAATGCATGACTCTAGACAGGTCAGCCACCTGGCTGAGCCTCGGTTTCCTTTCCTGGAAATTGGGGTTATGAAGGTGATAGGGCCGCAATGCCTCTGCAGTCTGATTTCCAACTGCCCCCCATCTTGCCACCTCTGCTCCACCCAGACCTGTCTCCTGCCCATGGATTATTTAACAAATCCATTCAATAGGTAGGCTGGCACAGAGCACACTCCCATAAGAAGCTCCACACAGGCCCTGCTATCATGGAGTCCACAGTCTAGAGGGTCAGGGAAGTAATAGACAGGCAACTATCAGACAGTGAACTGCGAACTGCGATGCCAGAAGCCAATGGTGCTGAGGTAATGTGAAAGGCAGCCATTCAGCCCTGGGATGCCTGCAAAGACCTCCCAAAGGATGAAATATCAAGCTGAGATCTGGTAGGAATAAGCCCTCTGAAGAAGAGGAAGAGAATATTCTAGGCAGAGGGAATAGCTTGAACCAAGGCCCAAAGACAATAGAAGGTTAGGGGACGTGAACAAACATGGTTTGGTTTGATTGCACCACAGCACGTGCATGCATATGTGTGTGTCTGTGTGTGTGGGTGCACTCATGCATGCTGGAGTAGGAGAGAATGGAAAGGTGAGCCTGGAGAAGTGGCCATGGACTAGCTTATGCAGAGCAAGACTCTGGGTGGTATGCATAGAGAGCAGTGGGGGAGGATTGGAGGGGTTATAAGCAGGGAAGGGACATGGTCAGGCATGATTTTGAAGATGCCTCTGTCTGCCATGGCAAGAGGGGATCAGATTTTTAAAAAAAATGATTGCCAATACCAAGCATCTATGAGGATGTGGAGCCACTGCAACTCCCATACTCACATATAATGGGATGTATACCTGTAACCTGAACCACTGTTTTAAAGAACCATTAAGCAACACCTAGTAAAGTTGAAGATCTGGATATTCATTTTTTTTTTTCTTTTTAAAATCTGATCCTCTCAGACGTGGGTATTCTTAACCCAGCAACTCCATTTCTTGGTTCCTACCCAAAGAGACATGTGTGAGGCATGTCTATGTAAGGATATTCACTGAAGTACCATTTGTAATAGTAAAAAAGTTGAAATGACCTATCCAGGCATCTGTAGACGAACAACTCGGTAAAGTGCAATTTGCTTATACCTTGGAATACTACTCAATGGTTAAATGAATGAACTGGATCTCCATGTATCAAGGACAAATCTGAAAATATAATGAGCAGTGGGGGAAAAAAGGCAACTTGCAGAAGGATATGAACCTAATACTTTGTGGTTTGTGGATCATCAGTAGAAAAGATATAAAAATACATGTGGGAATTCATCACACCAAATTAGGATAATATTTACTCTGTGGATGGAGGGTTAAGGGGTAGGGTAGGAATTTAGCTGAAATTATAATCTTATATTTCTATACAAGACAGAATTGAAGCAAATATAGTGAAATGTTAATACCTACTGAGTCAAAAGGGTGGTGTCTTGTGACTTTTGCATTGTATGCTATACTTTTGATATGTTTGAAGTTTTTGGCAATTGAATTTTAAAATGGATTCGTGGACAACAAGGCAAGGGGGAGGCAGATCTGCTGGGGAGGCTTTTGCTGTGTCCAGGTTGGGGAGGTTTTTGCTATGTCGAGGCTGGGTAGGCTTTTCCTGTGTCCAGGCTAGGGAGGCTTTTGCTGTGTCCAGATAAGGGAAGCTGGTGACTCGGACCAGGGGAGGACACAGTGGGGAATGGAGAGAAGCAGATACAAATGAGCAACACTCAGAGGCAGAATCAGCACAACTCTCTGCCTACTGGGATTCTTCCTTCTTTCTCTCTTTATCCGCAGGCACCTACTCAGAGTTCTGCCTCTATAGGAGGCTTCTTCAACCATCCTGGTCCTCAGAGATCTCTTTACTCTGACATCTTCTAGGCCTTGAAATATCAGTCACTCCTGGAGTCATTACATGCAACAATGCCTGAACTTGTGGTGTCCACATGTTGCCTTTCTCCAGTAAAACCATGTGTTTGAGCAGGGCAGGAACTCTCTCTTATGCTCTTGACGGGTGTCCCCCTGGCACGTCTATGTGGCTAATTGCTGTATCCCATGCTGCCCTCACAACATGTCCGTGGTTAGTGCCAGAGAAGTTCTAGTTGAATGAATACATGAATAGATAAGCGAATGACTAAACAAGTTCCAGAAAGAATTGCTGAGTAAATGCAGGGAGTCAATTGGCAGCCCAGAATTCAAACCACAATTTTGCCATTAACAAGTAGTAACTTTGGCAAAGTTGCTTCACCTCTCTGAATCTGTTTCTCCAGCTATAAAATGGAGAAAATGCCCATATTTCATGGAACTTTCCTTGTTCCTAGCCCAGAAAGTGTGGCTCTTCATACCAGTGGATGCAGCCCCTTCTGCAGACAAGTGATGGAGCCAGGAGGACCTCTGACCCAAGCTGGGCCAATCACACTCTCTCCCAGGTATTTGGAACTTAGTCAAGTGACTTGCATTCATCAAACATTTGATGAGCAGCCTACTCTAATCATGCCTTGGGCTTGCACAGTCATGTATTTTAGCCAACATGCTGCACTGCAAGATGAGAGCCTGAGGACTTCCCTGGTGGCCCAGTGGTTGAGAATCTGCCTGACAATACAGGGGACACGGGTTCAATCCCTTGTCCAGGAAGATCCCACATGCTGCGGAGCAACTAAGCCTGTGTGCCACAACTACTAAGGCTGTGCTCTATAGCCTGCGAGCCACATCTACTGAGCCCGCGTGCCACAACTACTGAAGCCCACGCGCCTAGAGCCCATGCTCCACAGCAAGAGAAGCCACCGTAGTAAGACGCCCACGCACCGCAGTGAAGAGTAGCCCCCACTTGCCGCAACTACAGAGAAAGCCAGCATGCAGCAATGAAGACCCAACACAGCCAAAAATAAATAAATAAATAAATAAATAAATAAATTTATAAAAAGATGAGAGCCTGAGGATTTGGGGGGAAAACAGGATACTTGTCCCTCTCTCCTGCCCCTTATCACAGCCTGGTTTCTAGGGCCTTTGTAGACAAGCCTTCTCTGTCTTACAAGGCCAAGGTTGACTTACTCCTGTCTTCCCCACAGCACAAAGCCTAGCGCCTGGCACTGAGAAGGCACTCAAGTGACATTGTTTCAGATGAATTGTGTTGGATATGAATGGAAATAGACCAGGACTCATGAGGGAAAGAGAAAGCGAGCTGGTGAGTGCAGACAAATTCAAAGCATAGGAGGGATGTTTTAAGCAATTGGAGATATTTAACTTGTTGCAGAAAAGGCTCATGGAGAGCAAACAGAAAAAGCAATCCAATGTTCTCCGTGGCTAAAAGTTACAGAGAAGCAGGTGTGGCTTCACGCCAGGAAAAACTTCCTGTTGGAACTGCTCACAGGTATGTAGATTGTCTTATAAGTCTCCCTGTTTGGGGACATGTGCAAGCAGAGACTGGGTTCCACTTAGCAGCTATTCAGGCACTATATGAGAGGGCTGGGCTAGTGACCTGAAAAATTCCTTTCAATTGGGAGTGTCTAAGTCTATGCATTTATTTGTTGGTGCACCCTAGAGGAAATTGTTAGTCAAAGTTCTAGTTATTAGTGAGACCTCTCAGAAACTTTGGCCATGTGTTCTGAAATACATATCAGACAAAGAGCATCCATGGAATAACTGTTATGATTTATCATTTCAGTTTTTATTATATAGTTTTATTAATGTTGGATAAAGTTTTAAGAGAAGCTTTTTTGCCCTAAAAGTGTTAATGGGTTGCCCGTCAGCTTCAAAAGAAGAAAAATAGCTAATAGAAAAATTATATAGTTGCAGTGTTAACCTCAAAGTGGAAAGAAGAAGCAAAGTTCCAGCAGAGTACAGGGCATGTGCTCAACACATGGGCATGTCCTGCTCTCTCTCTTTTTATAGTCTGCCCGAAGTTACCAAGAAGACAAAATCAGGATGAAGGTCAGGATTACAGAATCCAGTGGGACCTTGTTGTGTATGTGAAACCAGCTAACTGAAGACAGAAAAATTTCCAAAATTGTTATGGAGTAAGAATTCCCCCTGCCCCATAATGATACCTCCACTGGTCCCCTTCCAGTTTACCTCTCCCATCAGCATAACAATCCACTCCCTGAATAAGCAGGACCATTCTCAGAAGAGGCAGAAAGAGAAGAGCTGGGGGGGCTTTCAGGAAACTCTATCCTGATCCTATCTTCTTCTTGGGCCTTTTGGCATCCTGATGCTTGCCCATTAGCCATCCCCAGGTGGACCCGGCCATCAGGTAAGCATGTAAATCCATACACTTAGTGTCCATGATCTACATATCAAAGTCAGAGAGAGAATCTACATGGCAAACAGGAATGATGAAGGATCCTATCATTAGACAAGTACCTATAATCAAGGTTTTTAACCTTGGTTGAGGGAGACTTTAAAAACCCAAAAACTTACATTTGAAATCACTAAAATAAGGATCTCTGGGGGTGGGACATAGATATCAGCATTTTTGCTTTTTTTTTTTAATGAGATATACTTTACATACCTCTGAAAATTATAGATCTTAACTACTTATCTTAATGTGTTTTGACAAATGTGTATAACCATGTGCCCTACACCTTTATCAAGATATGTAACATTTCTATCACCTCAGAAAGTTCCCAGCTGCCCCTTCCTAATCATTCCCCAGAGCTCAAGATGCAAACATTGTTCTGATTTTTTTCTACCTTAGATTAGTGTTTCTTGTTCTGGAATTACATATATTGAATACATAGAATGATATAGTACTCTTTTATGAATTGACTTCTTTCACTTGCATAATGCTTTTGATTTTCATTCATGTTTTGTATGTATCAGTAGCCCTTTCCTTTTTCATTACTTAGTTGTATTCCATTGTATGGATGTGTACAGTTTATTTCTCCATTCAGCAGTTGATAGACATTTTGGTCACGTCTAGTTTGTGGTAATTCTGAATAAAGCCTCTATAAACAGTCACATGCAAGTCTTTGTGAGGACAAATGTTTTTATTTCTCTTGGTTAAATACCCAGGAGTGATATTGCTGAGTTATACCATAAGTAGAGGTTTAACTTTATAAGAAACTTCCAAACTGTTTTCCAAACTATGCAATTTTTACATCCCTACCAGCAATGGATGAGAGTTCCAATTGTTCCATATCTTTGCCAGCACTTGTTATTGTCAGTTTAGTTTTTTCAATAAACTTTTTATTTTAGAACAGTTTTAGATTTACAGAAAACATTGTAAAGGTAGTAAAGAGAGCTCTTACGTATCCTGAACCCAGTTTCCCTTATTATTAACACTTACATTAGTATGTACATTTGCTACACTTAATAAACCATTATTTGTACCTTATTCTTAACTAAAGTCTTCTCTTTATTCAGGTTTCTTTGGTTTTTATCCAATGTCCTTTTTCTGTTCCAGGATTCCACACACAATACCACATTACATCTAGTCATCATGTCTTCTTAATCTCCTCTTGGCTGTGACTGTTTCTCAGACTTTCCTTGTTTTTGATGACCTTGATAGTTTTGAGGAGTATTAGGTATTTTATAAGATGTCATCAGTTGGGATTTGCCTGGTGTTTTTTCTCACAATTAGACTTGGGTTATAAATTCTAAGGAAGAAGACCACAGAGATATCAAGGGTACATACTATTCTCATCACATCATATCAAGGGTACAGACTATTAATGTGACTTCTCACAGTTGATGATGACCTCAATCACCTGGCTGAAGTCCTGAGAAAAAATCTTTCAGTGTGTCCATATATTTACCTTTTCCATTGCTCTTTATTCCTTCTGCAGTGTCCAATTTGCTATTATCCAATCTAGTGAATTTTAAAATTTCAGATCTTATATATATATATATTTTTAATTAATTAATTAATTAATTAATGGCCGCATTGGGTCTTCGTTGCTGTGCGCAGGCTTTCTCTAGTTGCAGTGAGCGGGGGCTACTCTTCATTGCAGTGTGCAGGCTTCTTATTGTGGTGGCTTCTCTTGTTGCGGAGCATGGGTTCTAGGCACACAGGCTTCAGTAGTTGTGGCACACGGGCTCAGTAGCTGTGGCGCACGGGCTTAGTTGCTCCACGGAATGTGGGATCTTCCCGGACCAGGGCTTGAACCCATGTCCCCTGCATTGGCAGGCAGATTCTTAACCACTGCACCACCAGGGAAGTCCCCAGATCTTATATTTTTTAGTTCTAAAATTTCTATTCCGTTTTTTTGCTTGTTTGTTTCCATTTCTCTGTTAGAGATTCCCCCATCTGTTCATTCATTATGTCCATCTCTTCCTTTACTGAACATATTGATAATAGCTATTTTAAAGTTCTTATCTATTAATTCCATCATCTTATCACCTCTGGACCTGTTTTTGCTAACTGTTCTTTCTTCTAGTTTGGTGCACATTTCCCAGCTTCTTCATGTTTCCAGTAATTTTTGTTTGTTTTCTGGACATTGTGGATATGATGTTGAGAGTCTAGATTATCTCCTTTTAAAGAGTCTCATTTTTTTTTTCTTGCAGGCAGTTGCCTTTATTTTAAAGACAGAAAGGCACAGCCTTTCTGGGGTCTCAACTGAATGTCCAGAGTATTTGGTGATGTCTCTCTAATATGGCTAGTCAGAAATCCAGTATCTGTCAGTGCTGTGAGACTACCAAAATCTCTGTTGACCTTGTAGCCCTCCAGTTGCTGTTTCCTGCCAAGTCTCTCAGAGTCTCACTCTGTGCATGTACAGCTTAGTACTCAGCAAAAGACTTAAGGGAATTTCATGAAAATTTCATATCAGTATTTTTTAAAGCTCTCTAAGTGATTAAAATGTACAGCCAAGGTTGAGAACTATTGAGTATTAATTCCCTAATTGTGAAGGAGTTGGAAAAAATGCCCTAGTACCAAAGAAAATGCCGAACCCCTCAAGGTGGACTGGTCCTGGACAAAATCATGAAGGATGTTGAAAAAAAGAACTCTACACTAAAATGGCTCTAACCTGGGAGACATAAAGGAACAGAATCCAAGATTAATCAAGTTTAGTGTACCTCCTGTCCTTTAAAAGGATCAGCTATTATAGCTCATTCTTGCTCAGTTTGAGTAGTCCTCCTTTAAGACTTTCCTGTCACCAAGACTGTAAAAACTAAAGTGATAGCTGGTCAAAAAGAATTCCCAGTGCACTAAAGCCAGCAGGTGGAGGAAAATGGATCAACCCTTAGTGAATCCCTGTCAGTTGTCAGGTTCCAAATTCAGAGGATATAAGAGGAATAAGATGTCACTCCTGCCCCCAAAGTGGCTTCAAATCTAGTGGAAATTCCAGTGTATATGGAGCTAAATTAAGTACATTTCAGACTGTGATAGGTCCGTGGTATGGCAGAGATACATTCAAATTGCTTTTAGGAGCACAGGTATGTCTAACTTTGGGTTTGAAAAGGCTTCACAAAGGAATAGCTTTTGAGCTGGGTCCCATTAAGGATAAGAACGGTGAATGTGGTGAAGTGAAGAAGGGAAGGGTATTCTAGGCAAAGAGAACATATGAAGGGAGAATAAATGGAACATAAGGGAAATGTGGTAAGTTCTTTAATGGAAAGATGAGAAATAGAAGCATAGTTTATAGAAGAGAAGAAATAAGATGACTTTACTCTTCCCATCAGTTGAGATGAATCAAATTTAGGAAATAAAAAAATAACTTATAAACAGTTCCTGTTGATTTGTAATGAATCTCACCTTCTTTGGAACTGGAGTGGATCTTTAGCAGAAGTTTAACAAAGGTCTGACATAAGTGGGGGAAATCTAAACAGTGTACAGAGAACCAGAGATGTCTGATCATGTGAATCTAATCTGAAGATTGTAACCTCACTGAAGTTACACATTGCATTTCAAAATAAAACTGCAGAGTGAACTTTACACATGGACAGAGATTGTTCTCAATGTTTCATATATGTACAGGCACTGCAGAGAAGTAGAAATTACTGAGTAGATGGGGAAGCTTAAGGATGAAAGACACTTGGCCATATGTGCTTTAGAGATCTCCCCTGCAGCCAGAAAACAGGAGTCTGAGGCCTGAGTTTGCCATTTACTGTATATAATGCCCTTAAGAAAGTTTTTTAATTCCTTGGACACTTAGTTCCCTCTTTTACGAAATGGGCACATTAACGCCTGCTCACCTTGCTGTCTAACTGGATTCTCGGGAAAGACCAAATGATCTACTTTGTGGGGAAAAGCCTTATAAGGTTAGAGCCCATTTATGATGCAAGGAGTTATTATTACTAATAATAAACCAGAAGAATGTGTGACAATGCCCAGAATTTCCTGTTGAGACAATAACTTCATGAAACCATTAAGAAAACTAGGATGTTTGTTAATTCCACAATGAGAGTTATGTGCTGGTATTGTTTCAACCATCTCCAGGGAATAAAGGGTTTGACAGCAATAAAGAATGAGCCAATTTGACCTAAAGATTCTTGTTCTCTTTAGAATCATTTCAATAGCTTTTTGTGCCTTACCAAGACTTTTCCTGCCAATCCTGCCATGACTGATGAGAACTGGGTATTATTCAATGAATTTTTTCCTTAAAAAAAATTAAGGGAAATCTTTCCACATGCTAATACTCATATAATTCAGGTCTGTGAGTACTCCACCTCCTCCAAGGCTGCTCTCAGGCACAACGCTGGGGTCCTGAAGAACATCAGTGACCGTAGAAATTTCTTCTACTCACCAAGAAAAGAGGGAAATTCATGCCTGACACCAAACCAGTCTCTTGGAACCCCTCCTTTCCCCTTCTATAAGCTCAGGACAAGAGGCTTTCATGTGGATACGACTTGGCATTTATAAATTTGTCAAAGAACTGTGTGGGCAAAGCCCTCTAGGGGATACACACTGCCCTTCAGAAATGCAACACAAGGATCCTTTCTTGTTGGGTTAATGATGCCTGGTGGTGATTTTGATGACCTTTGGGATGTCATTTTCATTTCATGTCATCACACACAGTAGCTGACCACCCTTCCCCACATCTTGCCACAAAGAGCCTGTGGATTCTGGTCCCAAATGGTGACCCAAAGCCTCGCACTGAATTTCTCCTTTCAAATTTACACTAAAATCATCAAACTACTATAATAAATGGGGAAAGTCTGAAACTTGGAAAGAGCGATTTTACAGCACATCTCAAATTTTAGCGTGCACACAAATCACCTAGGAGTCTTGTTAAAATGCAGATTCTGATTCAGGAGGTCTGGGATGGGGCCCAAGAATTTGCATTTCTAAGAAATTCTCAGGTGATGCTGAAACTACTGGTCCCTGGACCACACTTTAAGGAGCAAGAAATCAGAAGGCAAACATGAACAATTCTCCCAGAACTCAAAGGAAATGGTTAAAGAGATAAAAATGGTGAAAGAAAAGTTGGAGAGCCAAGAGCTGCAATAGAGCTTCTACATATAGAAGAAGAGAACAGAGGAGATAGAGAAAAAAGTTGAAGTGGCATATATGTTTCAACTTTAGAAAAATGTATTAGTCTAATTCATCATATCAATATAGCAAAGCAGAAATACCACATAATTTTTTTGATAGGTGACAAAAATCACTTGAGGAAATTCAACATTCCATCATCATCATCATCATCATCATCATCCTCATCATCGAGAGAAGAATATTTTCTTAAAGTGACAAATGTACTCTATGTAAAATCAAAGCCAGTGGGATGCTTAATGAGCCATTCCATTCACATAAGTAACAAGAAGGATATCCACTCCCATCAGTGTTATTAACACTGTTCTGCAAATCCTAAGCCAGACAACCAAATACAAAAATGAAATTAGGGGTGATATTAGTGAGGGTATATTCAGTTTCATGTAATCATGGCTTAAACAAAATAGAAGTGTCTTCCACTCTCGCCTAAGTTGGAGGGAGCAGACCAGGCTGGTGTAGCAGCAATTCTAGGACTGCAGAGACCCAGACCTTCTTGTTCTCTGCTCAGTCATCACCAAGGTGGCTCTCATATTGTAGCTCTGCTATAGCTGTCACACATATTTGATGTCTCAGACCTCATGAATATTTAGTGCTTCCTTGGTCCTTCTGTCCTTCCCATCTATGTTCAGCCCATACATGCTTTACTAACTTTATCTATAATATGTTACACAGCTACTTGTTTCTATTGTTCTCTAAGGCAGAATTTAACATTTTTAATAACATAGCAATACACATTACACAAAATAAATATGTCATTTTAACAAATAAGGCTAAACTAGAATAATAAGTGTATGATAATAACTAGGCATGCTTTAAAATGAGTGATAATATAAACTCATCCTAACAAATATTAAATTGTATCATAAAAGGGCAAGAAATTTAACAGTATGCTAGCAGCTGAAGAAAAGACAGACTAGTGCAGGAAAGAAAGCTCCTAAACAGTCCCAACTATATATAAAAAGTAGTAGATGCTAATGCTATTGTTTCCAAATCATTAGAAAATGATGCCTGGTGGTACAACTTGCTAACCATATGGGAAAACTTAAAATTAGGTGCCTACCTCACACCATTCACAAATTCCAGATGCATTAAAGTTATAAATGAAAAAATGAAACCATGAAACTATACAAGAAAATACATATACATGTTTAAATAATCTTGGGTTGGGAAAATACTTAAACCTGCCAGCAAATATGAAACAAAAATTGAAAATATCAACCAATTTGACTCAATTTTAAAGATCTTTATACATAATTCTTTAAAAAGGCCAAAATGGAACTGGAATAATAAAGTAAGGAGGACCTAGCTAGCCTGGTTCTTTATCTATGAAGATGGGTTGGTAGATCTCACCAAACTCTAACTATAGTTTTGCCTCTATGCTAGCTGAAAGATGATATGCATATATAAATTTTACTTGTTCAAAAAGTATACAGTCAACGTGGATGAACCTCAAAAACATTATGCTAAAATGAAAGCAGTCAGACATGATAGGTCACATGTCATAAAATTCCTTTTTTATGAAAAGTCCAGAATAAGCAAATCCATAGAGACAGAAAGCAGATTAGTGGTTGCTGAGGACTAAGGGGAGAAGGGAATGGCGTGTGACTGCTAATGTATATGGGGTTTCTTTTGGGGTGATGACGTATTCTGGAATTAGTGGTGATGGTTGCATAACTTTGTGAGTATACTAAAAACCACTGAATTGTACACTTTAAAGAGGTAAGTGTTATGGTATGTGAATTATATCTCAAGTTTTTAAAGAAGTGTATACTGCAATTCACACCCAGTGGGTTCAGTTCTCAACTGACCCTGTTGTTGCCTCTATAACATAGTGAGTTAAAAGAATTCCCTTAGGGTATCATTAACACCTGGTGCTTGAATAAGACTCACTATAGGGATGTTTACATCCTGATGGCCAGGGTGGGCTAGCCAGGGAGATGCCTCCTCACTACGGCACTGGCCCCAGAGAAGGCCTCCCGCATTAGGATGAGCCAACCCACACACCCACTACCAGGTTATATCTAGCCATGCATACTCCCAACAACTCAAAAAATTCTTCTTTTAGTTTACAAATTTGAGTAAGTATGTACTGAACTTCCAGTGGGTGGATTTGGCCATCTGTGGTTTCAAAGCATTTCTGAGCTTTTGGTTCCTAAACCATGGCCATGAACTCACAAGGACTGGGACACTCTCCCAGAACTCCACCCGCATCACTTTCCAGTAACTCAGCGTCAGTGGGCTTTTGGTCAACCTGATAACATGTAAGTTACAGACATGGATTATCAGAGCTGGAAGGAACCTTAGAGAGTAATGTCTCACCACCCTAATTCTCGCCTCCCACAATCACTATTTAATAGATGAGGTCCAGAAAGGAGAAGGAGTCATCCCTAGATTACCCAACAAATAGAGGAAACTAGAATTAAATTAAATTTCTGTGTCCCAGTCCTGAAAGCACATGTGGTTGTACACCCAATTATTTCTGTTGCACTATTGGCCTTAGCAACTCCACTTCCAATTAAATAGTCTCCCACACAGTGAAAAGAGAATGGAATGGCACGAGACCAGCAACAGGACAAGGTCTTAACCCTTTCAGGATGCTCCTGACAATGTCAGAAATTTGAAAGCCACACTCAGGACAGCTTCCTCAGGCAGACACTGCTGATGACATGGACCTTCTCCAAGTTTCCTATGACTAAGTAAACTTATCCTTGTCCATAGATGGAATTAGTAGGAGGGACCCAACTATCTGCAGAGCAGATAAAATACTGTAGCAGAAAGGAAGCATCCTTCCTCCTTGTCTCCCCTGTCAATGCAGCAGTTTCTCCTATGATGTCAGGTGCCCTTTAATTCATTCATTCACTCATTCAACCAACAAACACTTCTTAAACATCTACAGTGTGCCTGGCCCTGTGCTGACGTTGAGACATGGAAATGGATCAAGCATATACTCGCCTTCAAGAAGCTCCCAGTCTATTGGGAGACGTTCCTATTTGACCAGCCCTGACAGAAGGGGAAGGCTAGAGTCAGAAAGTTTGTGCAGAGCACCGTAGAGACAAAGGCGAGGTCATAATTTGGGTGTCAGGAAGGCTTCACAATGTTGATGCCATTTAAGCTGCATCTTGAAAGTCTTCAAATGGCAGAGGAGGGAGGGGAAGCTTTTCTGACACAAGGAACAGGTGAGCAAAGGCACAAAGTATAAGGGTGCATGGTGTGTTTGGGAAAGGGAAGGAGACCAGGGTTTCTGGAATGTGATAACTGGAGCTGGGTTATGTTGGCCTGTTCCCACTGAGTCTCCATCACTAAAATATGGATTTCTTGGGGTCAAGCTGTGCATTATCCCCTTCTGAATTTCCAGCACCTACTCAGAACTTGGCAAACTTTTTCCAAGTGAATGAGTAAGAGAAAAGAAGAATTAATGTGTATTAGCTACTAACTATGTGGGAGGCACTGTACTGAGTGCTTTACTTATATGCAGTGATGATGATGATAAGGCTCATATAAACTTATGGATTTGGTATTATCATTATTGTTAATATTATTATTATCCCCCTTTAATAGGAAATGACTAAACACAGAGGCGTGAAATAACTTGCCCAAGATCACACGGCTAGTAAGAGGCGTATCTGGTCTTCAAACCCAGATCTCTATCAGATGAATGTACTCTCCTTCTTCATGTCTTTCTCCCCACTATCCTAGGGGCCAAATCTGTGTCAACTGCCTGTAGTTTGCTCTCTTAAATGCTGTTCTCTCACTGTAGTGAGAATGAATGGTAGGAGAAGGAGGGAGCGGCCAGGTGGTAAAGAGCCTTGACTACCAGGCTCTGAATCCTGGACTTGATCTTAGAGATGATGAAGGTTTAACATAGGCCAACAGGCGAATTCCCTAGCGGTCCAGTGGGTAGGACTCGGAAATCTCATTGCGAGGGCCTGGGTTCAATCCCTGGTCGGGAAACTAAGATCCCACAATCTGTGCCATGCGGCCAAAAATAATAATAATAAGCTAGCAGATGTGGTCTGAGTCCTTTCAATACTTAGAAAGAGGTTTGCCATGGACTTAGAAGCCAGGAAAAATTTTTTGGGAAGGGGAAAATGGAAATCAAAACTCCTTTGCTCTGTGTCAAGATGGGCACAAGCAGATATCTGAGAAGTGGTGAGTGGGACAAACGCCCTAAAGGGTTAAGGCTTCCTCCACGTGATAGTCTCAAACATCTGGCTCTCTTCTATTCTCTAAATTTGGAACGACTAGCTATCCACTTCCTCCTAATCAAGATAAGGTCAGGGCTGAGAATCCAGGCAATTGTGCTAGGTCATTTAATTGCCTTCCTCTTGAAAACCTTGAGCCAGCCATAGGGAAATTGTCTAGCCAAGGCAAAGAATAAAGGTCAACGAACATGTCGCATCCTGATGCCTTTTACAGATCCGAGGAGCCACAGGAGAAATCAATTCCAGTCAAACGAGTTGCGAAATTCTTTTAGAAAGAATTTGACCGGCCCTGGAGCCAATATTTTTAAGATTCTCCAGGTCATGGAAAAATATATACTAAGAACATGAAAACAATACCAAGTGTCTCCAACAGCACGAAATTTACTTCTCATTGTTGTCTAAGTAAAACCAGACTAATTCAATCAGGGCTATGTTCCCTAACCCACCATAAAATCATCTGTTATGAAGTATTAATGGGAAAAATAAGATTACCAGTCATTTCTACTTTCCTGGATGCCCACAATTTTGTTATTAACCACGATCTCTTTTTCAAAGCTTTTTTTTATGACTATAAAAGTAATACATATTCATTGTTGAAATTTTGGAAAATAAGGAGAAAAATAAAGAAATAAAAATCACTATAACCCACCATTAACAACTCAGTTTTTTTTTTTTGTAACAAAAATTGAGGTCACACTGTATATAGAATTTTATATTATTTTTTCATTTAGCATTTGTCAGTAGTTTAATCCTACATACATAGTATTCTTCAAATACATCATTTTTATCATTTATATCAGATTGATCAGCGTGGATGTGCCATAATTAATTTAACTAGTCATCAGGCTGTGGACACTCAGGCTGTTTCTAGTCTTCTGATTTTATAAATGAATGTGTAAAATGTCTTGATACAAATATCTTTGTCCTACTCTCTAAGAGTCTCTTTTTAAAGTAAAATTACTAAACCAAGGGGTATGAAAAACTTAAGGTTCTTGATAGATATTGCCAAATTGCCTTCTATTTGTTCAACAAATATTAATTTGGTGCCCAGTGCCAAGCATGGTTCTGGCCACTGGAGAGGCCACAGAAAATGAGACAAACTTTCTGCCCTAGGGAGCTATATTCTAACATGATACCAACTTATCTTCCCACTAGCCATGTATGAGAATGCCTGGCTCCTCCTCCCCTCATCAGCATGATTCTCTTTTAAGAATCAACCTTGGGTAACACAGTAGTCAAAAAGTGTTCTTTCAACTTTTGTTTTAACTTGCTATTTTCTGATTAACATATTTTCCCATGGATGTAGCAATCATCTCCATTTGTGTGCAAGAATTGTCCGATCATGCTCTTTTTTTGTATTAACACATTTGCCTCTTCTTTTTTTTTTTTTTTTTTTTTTTGCGTTACGCGGGCCTCTCACTGTTGTGGCCTCTCCCCTTGCGGAGCGCAGGCTCCGGACGCACAGGCTCAGCGGCCATGGCTCACGGGCCTAGCCGCTCCGTGGCATGTGGGATCCTCCCGGACCGGGGCACGAACCCGTGTCCCCTGCATCTGCAGGCGGACTCTCAACCACTGCGCCACCAGGGAAGCCCTTGCCTCTTCTTATTGGTAAAAGTTTTAATATATTCTAGATGTTAACTTGCTGCCTGCCATATTTTATGAATATTTCTCATTGGCATTCTGAATATCTATGATGCTTTCTAACTTCATTTGGCAAATCTTGAGCACCTCCCAGGCATGGGGGATGGAGCTGTGGACAGCAACATACATGGTCCCTGGTGGAACTGGTAGCGTCATAGGGGAGACAGACCTGCTTTATGAGAGAATGAGGCACGGGAGTGAGGGATAGTGTGCGAGGACCCATCTGGTGGCTGAGGGGCGGCTGGTGTCTTAGGGTGGGCTCCTGAAGGGTGGAGGCTGACAGAGGGAAGTATCCAGGGAGTGCTGGACAGGAAAAACCTACAAGGAGTGAGGGAAGCAGAACAAGAGCGAGGAGGTGCTCTCTGGTGAAGTCTAACTGGTTCCTGATCCACAGCTGGCTCGGGAGTATAAATTGCACAGCAAAGTTTCTCTCCTCGAGGTGAGGGTGGGTGGCCTTTTGTGAACCCACCCAGATCATGGTTAGGAGATGCTTGTGGAGGGTGGGGGAATGTGACCTCCCTGGTAGGTGGCTCCCCAGAAGAGGCAGCTGTGGTGTCAGCAGTCAGCGCTGCTGCTGCAGCTGGAGACAGATGCAGGAGACTGGAGAAGGGGTCTGCGTGGGGCACTGATGGTGTGTCCTACACACGTCAGAGAAGCAGAAAGGCCAGGGTCGCAGGAGAGGTGTGGGAAGGGCAGGCAGCATGATCAAGATTGCAGTTAGCAGACAACTCTTTGGCTTCAGTTGGGAGAATGGACTGCAGGAGTCCAGGAATGACCAAGAAAGTTTGGGGCTTGCAAAATGCTTGATCCCTCACCTTGAAGAGTCACTGTGACCATGATTATCATACCAAAGAGAAATCCTATAACACAGAAACCCGATTAACATTGTTCAAATCCACATTTCCCAAGAAATTGCAGAGGAACAGGTGAGCAGAAAGGACAGCATAACAATATAAAGGGCCAACTCCAGGTGAGAGATAGAGGCCTAGACTATGGGGGTCCAGAACTGCAGAGAAGTGGGTATACTGAAAACATATTTAGGAATTAAAAACCACAGTATTTAACTGAAGATTGGATATGGAGCAAGAGAGAGGGAAATATCAAGGACAACTCCTGGATTTCTAATTTGAGCATCTGGATGGTGATGCATCATTCTTGGAGAAGGATTGGGTCAAGTGGAAGGCTGGGGGTGGGGGTGGGGAGAGGACCATGCGTTTGCAAATAACAGTTATCCTTAGACATTGTTAGGTTAATAAATGCCAGCAAAATGTGGAGCCATGAGAAGAGCCCTGGACTAAAGACTTGGGTTCTTGATCCAGTTCTACCAACAAATAGAGAAGGTCCCTCTACCCCACTGAGCCTCAGTTTCCCCACCTGAAAAATAGAGATAATAAGTCCTATTCTAACTACTTCACACCACTGCCATTTTGATCAAATAAATGGATAGAAATAAAAAAATAGATAAACAGCAAGGACCTACTGTATAGCACAGGGAACTATATTCAATATCTTGTAATAAAAAACAATGATAAAGAATATATATATATATAATACATATATACATATATAACTGAATCACTTTGCTGTATACCTGAAACTAACACAACATTGTAAATCAACTATACTTCATCAAAAAAATAAATTTTAAAAAATGTGTGCTAATTTAGAGACTGCAACCAAACACAAAGGTATTATGGTGATTATCACTAGCAGTCATTAGAGGGTGCCTCAGCCATGACACCCCAAGGAATTAAGTCAGAGCAAGACATGAGGTCAACAGACCCAGAGACATAAATTTAGGTGGTGGCTATGTTATGAAAACAACTATACAGGTTCATTTATAATCATCCTAACAACATTTTTTTTCAGGCAGGAAAACTTTTTTCTGTCATTAATGTCTCTCCCTCTTATTCACCTAGTGCTTTCAACCAGGGTCACCCTACCCCCATCGAAACCTGCTCTCAAGAAATCATCCACTGATTGGCATTAAAGAAAAAGTGTCAGTAATGCCTGAAGTGTTTTCTTCCCAGGACGTGTGCCCCTCCTCAGCAGAGACTCAAATCCTCTGCCAGAGGTGAGGCTTTCTAATGGTGGAACTGGGGTGCAGGGAGCACATGCAGAGAGGGACTGAAAGTGAAGCAAGCCAGTCACAAAAGGACAAATACTGTAGGATTCCACTTCTGTGACATAGCTCAAGTGTCAAAGTCACGGAGACAGAAAGCAGAATGGGGGTTGCCAGGGGCTGCGGATAACGGAGAGCTAGCATTTGATGGGTATAGAGTTTCAGTTTTGCAAGATGAGAAGAGTTTTGGAGATGAATAGTGGTGATGTCTGCACAACAATGTGAATAATGCCATTGAACTGCACCCTTAAAAATGGTTAGGATGGTAAATTTTTTTGTGTACTTTACCATAATAATAATAAAGAGGTATTGAGAAGGTACAGGGTCACACCATTATACATTTGTCAAAACCCCTAGAACAGGACTTCCGGGTAAGATGGCGGAAGAGTAAGATGCGGAGATCACCTTCCTCCCCACGGATACACCAGAAATACAGCTACACGTGGAACAACTCCTACAGAATACCTACTGAACGCTGGCAGAAGACCCCAGACCTACCAAAAGGCAAGAAACTCCCCACATACCTGGGTAGGGCAAAGCGGAGAGATACCTGCACAGAGGAGCGGTGCCGAGCGGCACTCACCAGCCCGAGAGGCTTTGCTCGCACGCCGGGGCGGGCGGCGCTGGAAGCTGAGGCTCGGGCTTCGGTCAGAGCGCAGGGAGAGGACTGGGGCTGGCGGCGAGAACTCAGCCTGAAGGGGGCTAATGTGCCACAGCTAGCCGGGAGGGAGTCCGGGAAAACTCTGGAGCTGCCGAAGAGGCAAGAGACTTTTTCTTCCCTCTTGGTTTCCTGGTGCGCGAGGAGAGGGGATTAAGAGCGCTGCTTAAAGGGGCTCCACAGACGGGCGCGAGTCGCGGCTGAAAGCGCGGAGCCCAGAGACGGGCGTGGGACGCTGGGGCTGCTGCTGCCGCCGCCAAGAAGCCTGTGTGCGAGCGCAGGTCACTGTCCACACCGCCCTTCCGGGAGCCTGTGCAGCCCGCCACTGCCGGGGTCCCGGGATCCAGGGGCGGCTTCCCTGGGAGAACGCACGGCGCGCCTCGGGCTGGTGCAACGTCACGCCGACCTCTGCCGCTGCAGGCTCGCCCCGCACTCCGTGCCCCTCCCTCCCGCCCGGCCTGAGTGAGCCAGAGTCCCCGAAGAGGCTGCTCCTTTAACCCTGTCCTGTCTGAGCGAAGAACAGACGCCCTCCGGCGACCTACACGCAGAGGCGGGGCCAAATCCAAAGCTGAGACCCAGGAGCTGTGAGAACAAAGAAGAGAAAGGGAAACCTCTCCCAGCAGCCTCAGAAGCAGCGGATTAAAGCTCCACAATCAACTTGATGTACCTTGCATCTGTGGAATACATGAATAGACAACAAATCATCCCAAATTGAGGAGCCAGGAGTCAGTGCTGTGCCTCTGACGTGGGAGAGCCAACTTCAGGACACTGGTCCACAAGAGACCTCCCAGCTTCACATAATATCAAACGGCGAAAATCTTCCAGAGATCTCCATCTCAACACCAGCACCCAGCTTCACTCAACGACCAGCAAGCTACAGTGCTGGACACCCTATGCCAAACAACTAGCAAGACAGGAACACAACGCCACCCATTAGCAGAGAGGTGGCCTAAAATCATAAAAAGTCCGCAGACACCCCAAAACACACCACCAGACGTGGACCTGCCCACCAGAAAGACAAGATCCAGCCTCATCCACCAGAACACAGGCACTAGTCCCCTCCACCAGGAAGCCTACACAACCCACTAAACCAACCTTAGCCACTGGGGACAGACACCAAAAACAATGGGAACTACGAACCTGCAGCCTGCAAAAAGGAGACCCCAAACACAGTAACATAAGCAAAATGAGAAGACAGAAAAACAGCAGGAGAAGGAGCAAGATAAAAACCCACCAGACCTAACAAATGAAGAGGTACTAGGCAGTCTACCTGAAAAATAATTCAGAATAATGATGGTAAAGATGATCCAAGATTCTATTTCCAAGATCCAAAATCTTGGAAATAGAATAGACAAAATGCAAGAAACAGTTAACAAGGACCTAGAAGAACTAAAGATGAATCAGGCATCGATTAAAAACACAATAAATGAAATAAAAAATACTCTAGATGGGATCAATAGCAGAATAACTGAGGCAGAAGAACGGATAAGTGAGGTGGAAGATAAAATACTGGAAATAACTGCTGCAGAGCAAAATAAAGAAAAAAGAATGAAAAGAACAGAGGACAGTCTCAGAGACCTCTGGGACAACATTAAACGCACCAACATTCGAATTATACGGGTTCCAGAAGGAGAAGAGAAAAAGAAAGGGACTGAGAAAATATTTGAAGAGATTATAGCTGAAAACTTCCCTAATATGGGAAAGGAAATAGTTAATCAAGTCCAGGAGGCACAGAGAGTCCCATACAGAATAAATCCAAGGAGAAATATGCCAAGACACATATTAATCAAACTGTCAAAAATTAAACACAAAGAAATCATATTAAAAGCAGCAAGGCAAAAACAACAAATAACACACAAGGGAATCCCCATCAGGATAACACCTGATCTCTCAGCAGAAACTCTACAAGCCAGAAGGGAGTGGCAGGACATAATTAAAGTGATGAAGGAGAAAAACCTGCAACCAAGACTACTCTACCCAGCAAGGATCTCATTCAGATTTGATGGAGAAATTAAAACCTTTACAGACAAGCAAAAGCTGAGAGAGTTCAGCACCACCAAACCAGCTTTACAACAAATGCTAAAGGAACTTCTCTAGGCAAGAAACACAACAGAAGGAAAAGACCTACAATAATGAACCCAAAACAATTAAGAAAATGGGAATAGGAACATACATATCGATAATTACCTTAAATGTAAATGGACTAAATGATCCCACCAAAAGACACAGATTGGCTGAATGGATACAAAAACAAGACCCATATATATGCTGTCTACAAGAGACCCACTTCAGACCTAGAGACACATACAGACTGAAAGTAAGGGGATGGAAAAAGATATTCCATGCAAATGGAAACCAAAAGAAAGCTGGAGTAGCAATTCTCACATCAGACAAAATAGACTTTAAAATAAAGACTACTAGAAGAGACAAAGAAGGACACTACATAATGATCAAGGGATCGATCCAAGAAAAAGATATAACAATTGTAAATATTTATGCACCAAACATAGGAGCACCTCAATACATAAGGCAAATACTAACAGCCATAAAAGGGGAAATCGACAGTAACACAATCATAGTAGGGGACTTTAACACCCCACTTTCACCAATGGACAGATCATCCAAAATGAAAATAAATAAGGAAACACAAGCTTTAAATGATACATTAAACAAGATGGACTTAATTGATATTTATAGGACATTCCATCCAAAAACAACAGAATACACATTTTTCTCAAGTGCTCATGGAACATTCTCCAGGATAGATCATATCTTGGGTCACAAATCAAGCCTTGGTAAATTTAAGAAAATTGAAATTGTATCAAGTATCTTTTCCAACCACAATGCTATGAGACTAGATATCAGTTACAGGAAAAGAGCTGTAAAAAATACAAACACATGGAGGCTAAACAATACACTACTTAATAACGAAGTGATCACTGAAGAAATCAAAGAGGAAATTAAAAAATACCTAGAAACAAATGACAATGGAGACACGACGACCCAAAACCTATGGGATGCAGCAAAAACAGTTCTAAGAGGGAAGTTTATAGCAATACAATCCCACCTTAAGAAACAGGAAACATCTCGAATAAACAACCTAACTTTGCACCTAAAGCAATGAGAGAAAGAACAAAAACATCCCAAAGTTAGCAGAAGGAAAGAAATCATAAAGATCAGATCAGAAATAAATGAAAAAGAAATGAAGGAAACGATAGCAAAGATCAATAAAACTAAAAGCTGGTTCTTTGAGAAGATAAACAAAATTGATAAACCATTAGCCAGACTCATCAAGAAAAAAAGGGAGAAGACTCAAATCAATAGAATTAGAAACGAAAAAGGAGAAGTAACAACTGACACTGCAGAAATACAAAAGATCATGAGAGATTACTATAAGCAACTCTATGCCAATAAAATGGACAACCTGGAAGAAATGGACAAATTCTTAGAAATGCACAACCTGCCAAGACTGAATCAGGAAGAAATAGAAAATATGAACAGACCAATCACAAGCACTGAAATTGAAACTGTGATAAAAAAATCTTCCAACAAACAAAAGCCCAGGACCAGATGGCTTCACAGGCGAATTCTATCAAGCATTTAGAGAAGAGCTAACACCAATCCTTCTCAAACTCTTCCAAAATATAGCAGAGGGAGGAACACTCCCAAACTCATTCTACGAGGCCACCATCACCTTGATACCAAAACCAGACAAGGATGTCACAAAGAAAGAAAACTACAGGCCAATATCACTGATGAACATAGATGCAAAAATCCTCAACAAAATACTAGCAAACAGAATCCAACAGCACATTAAAAGGATCATACACCATGATCAAGTGGGGTTTATTCCAGGAATGCAAGGATTCTTCAATATACGCAAATCAATCAACGTGATACACCATATTAACAAATTGAAGGAGAAAAACCATATGATCATCTCAATAGATGCAGAGAAAGCTTTCGACAAAATTCAACACCCATTTATGATAAAAACCCTGCAGAAAGTAGGCATAGAGGGAACTTTCCTCAACATAATAAAGGCCATATATGACAAACCCACAGCCAGCATCGTCCTCAATGGTGAAAAACTGAAACCATTTCCACTAAGATCAGGAACAAGACAAGGTTGCCCACTCTCACCACTCTTATTCAACATAGTTTTGGAAGTTTTAGCCACAGCAATCAGAGAAGAAAAGGAAATAAAAGGAATCCAAATCGGAAAAGAAGAAGTAAAGCTGTCACTGTTTGCAGATGACATGATACTATACATAGAGAATCCTAAAGATGCTACCAGAAAACTACTAGAGCTAATCAATGAATTTGGTAAAGTTGCAGGATACAAAATTAATGCACAGAAATCTCTGGCATTCCTATATACTAATGATGAAAAATCTGAAAGTGGAATCAAGGAAACACTCCCATTTACCATTGCAACAAAAAGAATAAAATATCTAGGAATAAACCTACCTAAGGAGACAAAAGACCTGTATGCAGAAAATTATAAGACACTGATGAAAGAAATTAAAGATGATACAAATAGATGGAGAGATGTACCATGTTCTTGGATTGGAAGAATCAACATTGTGAAAATGACTCTACTACCCAAAGCAATCTACAGATTCAATGCAATCCCTATCAAACTACCACTGGCATTTTTCACAGAAGTAGAACAAAAAATTTCACAATTTGTTTGGAGAAACAAAAGACCCCAAATAGCCAAAGCAATCTTGAGAACGAAAAATGGAGCTGGAGGAATCAGGCTCCCTGACTTCAGACTATACTACAAAGGTACAGTAATCAAGACAGTATGGTACTGGCACAAAAACAGAAAGATAGATCAATGGAACAGGATAGAAAGCCCAGAGATAAACCCACGGACATATGGTCACCTTATCTTTGATAAAGGAGGCAGGAATGTACAGTGGAGAAAGGACAGTCTCTTCAATAAGTGGTGCTGGGAAAACTGGACAGGGACATGTAAAAGTATGAGATTAGATCACACCCTAACACCATACACAAAAATAAGCTCAAAATGGATTAAAGACCTAAATGTAAGGCCAGACACTATCAAACTCTTAGAGGAAAACATAGGCAGAACACTCTATGACATAAATCACAGCAAGATCCTTTTTGACCCACCTCCTAGAGAAATGGAAATAAAGACAAAAATAAACACATGGGACCTAATGAAACTTCAAAGCTTTTGCACAGCAAAGGAAACCATAAACAAGACCAAAAGACAACCCTCAGAATGGGAGAAAATATTTGCAAATGAAGCAACTGACAAAGGATTAATCTCCAAAATTTATAAGCAGCTCATGCAGCTCAATAACAAAAAAACAAACAACCCAATCCAAAAATGGGCAGAAGACCTAAATAGACATTTCTCCACAGAAGATATACAGACTGCCAACAAACACATGAAAGGATGCTCAACATCTTTACTCATTAGAGAAATGCAAATCAAAACTACAATGAGATATCATCTCACACCAGTCAGAATGGCCATCATCAAAAAATCTAGAAACAATAAATGCTGGAGAGGGTGTGGAAAAAAGGGAACACTCTTGCACTGCTGGTGGGAATGTGAATTGGTACAGCCACTATGGAGAACGGTATGGAGGTTCCTTAAAAAACTACAAATAGAACTACCATATGACCCAGCAATCCCACTACTGGGCATATACCCTGAGAAAACCATAATTCAAAAAGAGACATGTACCAAAATGTTCATAGCAGCCCTATTTACAATAGCCCGGAGATGGAAACAACCTAAGTGTCCATCATCGGATGAATGGGTAAAGAAGATGTGGCACATATATACAATGGAATATTACTCAGCCATAAAAAGAAATGAAACTGAGCTATTTGTAATGAGGTGGATGGACCTAGAGTCTGTCATACAGAGTGAAGTAAGTCAGAAAGAGAAAGACAAATACTGTATGCTGACACATATATATGGAATTTAAGAAAAAAAAATGTCATGAAGAACATAGGGGTAAGACAGGAATAAAGACACAGACCTACTAGAGAATGGACTTGAGGATATGGGGAGGGGGAAGGGTAAGCTGTGACAAAGTGAAAGAGCGACATGGACATATATACACTACCAAACGTAAGGTAGATAGCTAGTGGGAAGCAGCCGCATAGCACAGGGAGATCAGCTCGGTGCTCTGTGACCGCCTGGAGGGGTGGGATAGGGAGGGTGGGAGGGAGACGCAAAAGGGAGGGGATATGGGAACATATGTATATGTATAACTGATTAAATTTGTTATAAAGCAAAAAAAAAAAACAAAAAAAAAAACCCTAGAACATACAACACCAAGAGTGAACCCTAGTGTAAACTATGGACTCTGGGTGATAATGATGTGTCAGGGTACGTTCTTCCATTGCAACAAATATACAGTTGATCCTTGAACAACAGAGGGGTTAGGGGCGCTGACCCTGTGCATATTTGAAAATCCGAGTATAACTTATAGTCAGCCCTCCATATCCAAGGTTCCTCTGTTATCTGTGGTTCCATATCTGGTGATCCTATAGTACTATAGTATGTACTATTGAAAAAAATCCATGCATAAGTAGACCCATGTAGTTCCAACCCATGTTGTCCAAGGGCCAACTGCATAACTCTGGTGCTGGGTGCTGACAGTGAGGGAGGCTGTGCATGTGTAGGGGCAGAGGGTATATGGGAAATATCTCTGTACCTTCTGCTCAATTATGCTGTGAATCTAAAACTGCTCTAAAAATATTTTTTAAATAATCATAATAATAAAGAGTTATTGAGGAGGTTTGTGGTGCTCGTCCTGGTGCTCAGGCAATCACACCCCACAGATGGAGCCTGCTACCCCCCCCCCACACACACACACACGGCCCTGCACAGCCTTCTGCAGTCAGCTAGGCTAGGAGCTGGTCCCAGTCATTTGGGCCCATTTGGAGTTCACTCTGGAGCTTTTAATATTCAAAGGAATCTTTGTTCTCACTGTGGAACCATTTCTCATCCCATTTAGCTCTTACATAAGACATACTTTGGATCTGATATATGGGAAAAAAAATTACCCATTTTATTCATTTTGAATAAACTAAAAATAACTATCCTCCCCATTTCCTGGAGCCAATAAAGATTGTTTGGAAAGGACAGAGGAAAGAAAGACATGAAATATGAAAAAGAACCTCAGGCTGGGCCTACAGAAGCCTGAGTTTAAAATCCAGCTCTGACTCTCAACTGCTGTGTGACCTTGGGCAAGTCCCTGCCCCTCTCTGGGTCTCAGGCACCTCATCTACCAAATGAGAGGATTGTGTTGGAACATCCGGCCTTTGAGATCCCTTCAAATCTGACATCCTACTTTTCTGAGAGAAGTAAGACAAGGCGTTGAGGCATGCATATTTTGCTAGTCATCCAGGAAATGAATCATTTTTATTATTCAGAAACTTTTCCAAATTGATTTTGATGTGATCCTGTGTGATAAGAAATAGCTAATGTCGCCTCTCTTCCCATTCCTGTTCTAATGTCTAGAAATAGTCATTAAGTCACGGTCTCTACTTCCTCACCTCCCGCTAACTCCCCGGCAGTCTAGTTTCTGACTCCTCAATCCTTTGCAACTGTTCTTGTCAAGGTCACCACAACCTGTGGCGGAATCAATAGACATGTCTCAGACTTTTGCTTCCTCCCTGCACCTCTCAGAAACATTTCAACACAGGGGACCTTCCTATCTTTCTCAAGACACTCTTCTCCCTCGGGCTGAGAGGAAAAATGACTTTGCCCTCCCAGAGACCCAAGTGTCAAGGCCAGGACTGTACCCACAGTGTTGGTGCCAAAGCCTAGTGCCTCAATCCTGCAGGTACCACAGCATCACTTGCAACCATTTGCCTTCCCATTGTCATCATTTTGCCACCAAATTCTAGATTCTCTGGGCGATTCATTCATTCACTCATTCATCAATTATTTCTCGAGAGTCAACTATTTACTGGCACTGTATCAGGCAATGGGAATACAATTGACCACTGCACAGCATGGGTTTGAACTTCGCAGGTACACTTATAGGCAGATTTTTTTTCTATAAATACTACACAACTACACAATCCATGGTGGGTTGAATTTGAGGATGTGGAACTCCAGAGCTGACTGTAAAGTTTTAGTCTGATGTTCGACCCCAGAGGGAATGGGCTCCCTTAACCGCCCCCTACCTCATGTTCAAGGGTCAACTGGATGGCAAGACCTGAATGACCCCTGCCCTCCTAGAATTTATAATTCCGTGGAAGAGTCAGGCATTAAGCAGGTAAGTACAAGATACCTGTGTAATTACAAATGCGATGAGTTCTCTGAAGAAAAGGGCCAGGTGCTGTGAGAGAGGAGAGCGAGGGGGGACCGGCAGGATGTGCATGAATGCCACTTGGAGGGAGTGATGGGTGACGCTAAGATCTGAAAGTGGGGGAGGAGTGCTCTAGGCAGAGAAAACGCTGTAGTGGGGGCCTGCTGGGGGGCGGCATCTTGAAAGGGCAACCTGGGGAACGTGGCATGGTCCTGTACCAACAGCACCCTGCTTTTACCTAGATCAAGGAGTTTGGAGTGGCCTTGGAGGAGCAGAGGAAGACTCTGGAGGGGCTACCCCCACCCCTACCCCCAGCCACCCCTTGGCACCACTACTGGGGCCAGGGCCAAAGGAGGTTGCAGCTGGACCACTTAAGGGCCTGAAAGCGGCCAGAGAAAGTGAGAGGGCAGAGCAGTATGGGCTGTGTCTGAAGGGCTGGATCCTACAAGACCTGGGAGGATGCCCCAAAGAGTCATCTGATTCTTGCTTTAGAAAAATGGTGTTTTGATCTGCAGAGACTCATGGGTGGGGGGCAGAGGGCAGAAGGGTAACCCATGGAGGCCAGTTCTTTAGAGATGACCCTGCTTATCTTCACCAGGCACAGAATTAGAAATATTCTGCCATGAGGAGAGAATAAAACCCTTTTCCTCAGCTTCCTTATGAAAGGCAGACGCTCCCATCATTATGAAGCCCTCAGGACCCTTCGAGGTGACCTGGTCCCACCTCCCCAATGCACAGATGAGGAAACCAAGGCTGGCAAGGTGCAAGGCCACCCAGGCAGGACCACGAGCGCAGCAAGTGGCACAGGTGGGATTCTGCTGGCCTCCAAAATTCACACCTTAGCCATGCATCGCCCTTGGATGCCACCTGGACCAGCCCATTTTCTTTTACAGGTAAGGAGACTGAGACTCAGAGAGAGAAGGTGGCTTTTCAAGGGCTGTAACCTGATCCCTAGAGGCTCATCTCTGCTCCTTCCCCTGCTCAGAGCTGCTTCCTTGTGGGTAGCAGAAGAGAAAGTGTCCCCTAAATGAATGCCGTTACCACTGGGCTGTGAACAAAACAATGTCCCCATGGCTGGGGACAGCCTGGGGCCATGTGAGGAAGTTGCTTCCTTGGAGCAACTGGTGTGGGAGCTGGAGCATTTGCTAGCCACTCCCTCTCCCAGGAACAGAAAACTCAGGAGCCACGTTGGGCAGGAGCCCGTGGGAACGAGGCCTGCACTCCCCTCTCCAGGGGCCCCTCAGCCACTGATTATTCTCCCAGTGAAAGCCTTGCCGAGCAGAACATCTGTATTGCGCAGGGAACTGGCGCCGGGGCGGCCCAGCTGCCACACGGGCTCGGCAGGAGTCCACCAGTTCTGGGGCTGTCACCTCTGACCCTACGGAGACTGTGTCTCCCAGGGTCCACATTCTGACCCTGGAAATCTGGAGCAAGTTAGGGGAAACTTAGATGTTGCTTTTTCCAGTTTCCTGTGGAAATTAAGTGACACAGGGAGGCATATCATTCAGGGGATGAGATGAAATATGTGAGGAGAACAGAGGAAATAATACATGAGGTGTTTGTTTGCAAATCAGTTGTCTCTTCCTTGCTCAGGGCTTGTCAGAAAGAAGTTGACCTCTCACAAGGCAATAACAGCAAAGCAAGTCCTTCTTTTTCTAGAGAGCCTCAACTCAACCCTCATGGACCAACTCAGGCCCCCTGCTTCCCACCTGCCAAGGCAAAGTGGTGGCTGGGTTCACCCATCACCCTGTACACACCTTCACAGTGATCTTGTGACTTGGACTTGGAGGACAATTAGTCATTATATCTGTCTCCACTGCTAGGCTTCGGCAGATACTGTGCCTTAATCATCTCATATCCACAGTGCCGAGTAGAGGGCCTGGTACAGAAGAATAACCCACTAAATGTTGGAGAACTGGATGAGGGGGAGAGAAATGGAAGAAAGGAAGGAAAAAAGTAGAAAGAAAGGGGGAAATATAGGTTTCTTCAGGGTATTTGCAAGTCTCTAACTCTTCCCTATTGATTTGAAGCCAACACCTGCCTCTTAGAATTAACACGCCTCAAGAAAATTCATTCATCAGGCTGGAATAAGGCTGAGCTGAGCACCACAAATAACAGTGGCTTAAAGAAGATAGGAGTTCATTTCTCACTCACATAAAAGTCGTCCCGAGTCTGAGGAGGCTGCTCTTTGCAGTCATCACAGGCCCAGACACATTCCATCTTGTTGCTCTGCCATTCCACGGGTGTTATACTCATACTTGTGCTCCAAAATGGCACACCACCAGGTCCACAGCCAGAGGAGGGGGAGAGGGCAAGGAAAGGCACACTCTCCGTTGAAGAGCATGACTGCATTTTGAGTGCATCACTCCCTTCACCTCCCAGGGCCACACTTAACACAGGGCAGGCCGGGATTTATGGTCTTAAGCTGAGCATCTGTGTGCTGAGGTTCTATTCCTATGAAAGAAAGGGGAAATGGATTTTGGAAACAACCAGAAATCTTTTCCAAAATAACAAGTAACAGAAACTTTAAAAAACATATTTCAGGAACTTCTCTGGTGGCACAGTGGTTAAGAATCTGCCTGCCAATGCAGGGGACATGGCTTTGAGCCCGGGTCCGGGAAGATCCCACATGCTGCAGAGCAACTAAGCCCGTGCACCACAACTACTGAGCCTGCACTCTAGAGCCTGCGAGCCACAACTACTGAGCCCACGTGCCACAGCTACTGAAGCCTGCGCGCCTAGAAGCCCATTTTCCAAACAAGAGAAGCCACCGCAATGAGAAGCCCGTGCACCACAACAAAGAGTAGCCCCGGCTCACTGCAACTAGAGAAAGCCCACACGCAGCAACGAAGACCCAACGCAGCCAAAAATAAATAAATAAAGTATAAATTTATTTTTAAAAATCCCATATTTCAAAGCCCCAGTATTTTCATTACATATTTGACCATCCCAACAAACCTGTGAGGAAACTGAGGCTGGTGGGGGTGTGTTGGGGGGTGGAAACGCCTTTGGGCAAGGGCACTGAGGGCAGTTAAGGAACAGGACAGAAACCTGAGTGTGCGGTCTAACCTGGGATTTCAATTTAGACTCTCCCAAATGCTAGAAAGAGAGAAAGTGAGACAGGAAGGAAAGGGGCGGGGCACAACCATTAAAAGAATGACACAACCATTAAGAACAGGATACCACAAAAACTGGTTAGAACCTACTTAGCTCCAAGTTGGTGGAAGATTCGACTCCCAGCAGACCTTGAGCCTCACTATGCGCTCATTAGCATATGTAAATGACATGCCCACAGGCACCATGACAGTTCCAAGGCTGACCACAAAAGGTCAAAAAGTGGGCAGTGCCCCAACTCCTGGAAATCCCTGCCCCTTCTCCAAGATGGTTAGAATATTCCTCCCACTCATTAGCCTATGAAATTACCCAGCTCGTAAAAACTAACCACACCCACACCTCAATGCCAGTCTCACCTTTTGAGACACACCGCATTCTGTATATGGAATGTGTATCTCTCAGGGCTGCTGTTGTCTTCTGAGATGACCCACACCCTGAGCATTCAGGGAGTGTGTATCTCCCGGAATAAACCTGCTTTCACTTTACTATGGCTCGCTCTTGAATTCTTTCCTACTCGAAGCCAAGGACCCTCACTTGGTGGCCCACCCCAGGGACTCACTCAAGACCTGGGACGTGACCCTCCGCTCGCGCCCCATTTTTTCCTACAACAAAAGGAAGCTGAGGGCTTCCCTGGTGGCGCAGTGGTTGAGAGTCCGCCTGCCGATGCAGGGGACACGGGTTCGTGCCCCGGTCTGGGAAGATCCCACATGCCGCGGAGCGGCTGGGCCCATGAGCCATGGCCGTTGGGCCTGCGCGTCCGGAGCCTGTGCTCCGCAACGGGAGAGGCCACAACAGTGAGAGGCCCACATACCGCAAAAAAAAAAAAAAAAAAAAAAAAAGGAAGCTGAGATCACGCAGGTGTTTACGGGAGATCTGGGGTTCTGAGTTGAACCCCAGCTCAGTGTATCTGCTGTTGTATGTCTGTCCCCAGAGTTAGTGTTCAGAACAAATGGGTGAGTGGTCAGCTTTCCCCAGGCTGGTCAGGCTGCACCTGGAATGCTGTGTTCTGGGGACCAGCCCTTAATGGGAACACTGAGAAACAGAGGATGTCTGGGGCCAAGATGGGCTGGGAAGTGTCTGGATGTCCCATCCTATATGGAAAGAACCACAGCTGAACATTGTGGAGAAGGGCAAACTCTGGTAGATGTAATTCCTTATCTTCTCATCTCTGTCACGGGGAGGACTAAGTGACCTCATCTGTGTGACTCTGCAGAGCAGGACAAGGACCAGTGGAAAGAAGTCACTGGGAGGCACAACCTGCTCCAAGAAAAGGCGGTAACCAGAGTGGAATGCAGGTGTGGCAGGTGGTGAGAGCCTGCAGGGCTCTCAACAAGGCTGGAGATGCTACAGAAAGGATTCTTCTAAGGCAGAAGTTTTTACCTGGAGGCTCCTGTGGGCGTGTGCAGTCAGCTGTGATTGTGTGCAGGGCAGCCACATGCACACACACATGCATGCTCTCCTAAAGATGGGGGCCATAGCTTCCTTGAGATTCTCAAAGGTGTCTGTGATCCAAGCAAGATTCAGTGGCCTGGTCACTGGGAACCTCCAGGGTCCCTGCCCACTCTAAGATCCCACGGCCCCAGTGTAGGTGCACAAACATCCCCAGGGATGAGGGATAAGGAAGCTGGATTTTTCCAGCTCTATGCCTCTGTCTACACCTCACTGCTGTTCCGTCCCAGTCCTGAGGTCCAGGGGATGACCTGGAGGGAGACTTAATGACTGTCCAGATTTCAGTGGGCCTGAGAATCACCCAGCGAGGGTATTAACATGCAGATTCTGGTTCGGTAGGTCTGGGCTGGGGCCTGAGAGTCTGCATTTTTAATATACTCCCAGGCAATGCCAGGGCTGCTGGTCCATGGCTCACGCTTCGAGTAGCCAGGGGCTGGTTGGGTGGTAAAGCCGGATGGGTAAGTGAAGAGGGGAAGCCTGGCACCCGGGGTCCTGGGCACAGGTCAGAGATCTGGTTCTATGATGCTGGGCAGCAGGGGCCTGACCTCCCAGCTGCTTTCTCAGACCTTTAAGTTCCACTGGTTTTGTGGGCCTGGCCCATCTGAGCAGTTCTGTGCCACACTCAGCTGACGGTGCCAGGGTGGGATGGCGCCAAGAAGAGGGAAGGAGGCCCCAAAGACCAGCTCTGGCAACCTCATGCTGTCACACCCAGGCCACTGGCAGCAGGCTGGGGCCAGGTCATTCTTTATGTGAACTAACTGAGCTTGGGGAGTAGTTGAATACCGTGCCATAGTCAGATTAGCTTTTAGAAAGACAACTCTGCCAAGTGGGAAGGAGAAATTGAGACACTGAGTCTGAAAGGGAGGCCACTCAATGGGTTGTTTATTCCGTGGCTCAGGCAAGAGAGGACATAGGTTTGACCTGAGGCGATAGCAATGGGATGCAGGGAGGAAACTAAAGAGACGGCCCAGGACTGAGCCTTCTTGGATGTGGGGAGTGAATCTAAATGTGAACCCCAGGCTTCTGGCTTATTTGGTTAAGTGCTGCTGCCATTCAGTGAAACAGGTGTAGCAGAACACTTCTGGTTACAATTGGCTGAAAACCTAATCAAACTGACCTTTAAAAAGAGGAAAAGGAAAGTGTACTGGTTCATATGACTGAACAACATGAGGGTAGATCTCAATCATTTCAGGCCCACCTGGATCCAGGGACTCAAACCACATCATCAGTATATTCTCTCTCCATCTCTTGTAACTCAGGTACTCTGTGCTGACTCTGATCTTGACAGCTCCTCCTGCATTGTCACAACATGATCACCAGTCTCATGGTCACAAGGTGGCTGCCAGCCAGCACCTCTCGGAGCTATATCCTTCCAGGTTTAAATCCAACAGAAACAAACGAGAGTTTGTGTCCTAGCATTTGCATGAAAGTTCTGAGATTCACCAGCTTAGGTCACATGCTCACCACGGAACCAATCGCTACGGTTGTGTTAACTGACTTAGATCCATGAGTTTTGCTGGAGTCACACAGACCACAGAGACTAAGAGGGGAAGGGGTGGATCCCGAAGAAATACTGGGGTTCTTGCCAGAGTAAAGGGAAGTAGAGGTCAGGGAGACAAACCACATCTTTCCAGCTTTGTGGACAGCAGGGGAGAAAGAATAGCAGGTTGGGGAAAGAAAAGACGATGAGCCCAGGTTAGAATGTGTTGTTTTTTCAGGGTGGATGGGACAACCAGAGGGAAGTGCTCAGAGGGCAGCAGGTTGGGAGAGACCCAGGCTGGGGGGAGATCTGCGAGTTGCCAGTGTGTACATGGCAAGAGAGAGGCTTAAGAGGGCGAGTAACTCCGTGGGCTTTGGAAACCATTCTGGGCTCCCTGTCTCAGGAACAGCACATCCAGTCTAGTGAACGTCTCTTCCTTCCTTTGCTCCTCAGGATTTGGTGGTGGGACAGCCACTGCAGCCCCGAGCCAGGCAATGCCCCAGCTTCCATCTTACAGCTTTAGCTCTTTCTTCTTGTCTTAGATGCTTTGCACCTTCCTCTCCCTTAGTTGGTATTAGGACCTGAATATATTTGACAGCTGTCTGAGCTATGGATACAGCAAAGGCAAGAGATCGAAGCCAGATCTTGGTGCCAGGCCACGATGTGACAGAGCCAGGACCCTTCAGGGCTGATGAGCATGTGCTGGGAATGACACAGGCCAGCACTTCACTAGAGACAGAAGGACAAGCAACTCCAAATGGGGATGATGTCGATGACCTCTCCCACCTCTGCTGGTAATGTTCTCCCATGGCCTCGTGCAGTGGGACTTATGACAGCACCAAATAAGGGAGGTTTGTGAGATGTTGCAACAGGAGGAGGGGACTCGGTGGCCACACAGGTCTTGTGGTATGGCCTGTCTCTGTGTCCTGGTGGCTTCCCAAGGATAATAAATGTCACTAGTGTCACTGCCAGCACGTGTGTTCTCTAACTTCATTATTTTTTACCTGGTAGTTCCTGGGACACAACTATTGAAAAAAGTCCTGCCAAAGTGTCCTACCAGATTTCTGTTCTTCCCTCCTTCCTCACCATCAAAACCTTGAGTTTGTTTAGGATGGCAAAGTGCCAGCCAAAAAGCCCACAGTTGTCGGCCTCCTGTTCAATGAAGAGGTGACAGGACACAGGACTGGACGGAGACTGTGTGAATGTGGATATTACTCCACAAACATGTGCTCTTCTCTGCCACTGGGGATGGAGGGTGAGTACTCACCCACCGATGTTGGACTTAGCGCCATGACTTCCTTTGGAGCGTTCGCAGAAGGAATAAGCAGAAACCTTAAATTTGCTTGCGCAGTTTGGCTTGCTTGCTCTGATGACTCACCATAAGAAGAATCCTCCCTGGCTCATCTCTGCTTGTTCAGCCTGGGTTCCAGAACTAGTGCACTTGGAACCGACCTAAACCAAGACTGGCTGGCCCAAGTCTGGAGTGCTGCCCAGCTGAGCCTGGCCAGCTGAGTTTGGGGGTGGTTGTTACAGAGCGTTGCTGTGGCAATAACTGACTAATACCGAAACAGGACGGGTCTTCTGGGAAAGCTCTTTAATGGGGGACAGACTCAGTTAGCAGGTCTTTTGCTCTTTACCCTTCTCATTCTCCTTGAATGACGACAAACTAAATGCTTGGTGGGGGGTGGGGGAGCATATTACAACTACAGGGTGACAGGCACATGCTAAGCATGGTTGAATGGGAAGACAGAATGAGCACCATCCCTAAGAGCACCACAAAGCCACCAAATCAGCCCTGAAATGCCTAACTCTGGACGTCCTCTTATGTAACAAAAATAAAGCCTTGAATTTGATTAAGCCACTGTTTTTCAGGTTTCTGATACTTGCAGCTGAATACAGTTCCTAACTGATGGACACAGGTAACCATTGGCATTGAAGCCACATCTGTGTGTGAAATCTCTGGGGGAGAACATAAAGGGTGCCCTAGGATCCTGGGTAATGTGGCTCAAGGATGTTGGAACGGAAGCCCACAGAAGTCTGGGTTGAGTGGAGAACTAAGAGATGTGGTAGCCAGGAGCCTACCTGGAGGGGAGGAGAAAATGCCAGGAGACAGGGGTGGACCAGGCCAAATGCAACGGTGAGATGCAGGAACATGAGGAAGAAAACTTATCAACGGATTTAGCAAACAAGAGGTCCTGGACCTTGGCAGGGGTGGTTCAGTGCAGCGTTGTGGACAGAAGCCAAACCACAGAATGTGATAGAATCTGCAGCTCTGGGGGATGGACGCTCAAGGGAGGATGATGCAATGGGAGGAAGCTGCCCCTCAGCCAGCTGCAGTCTTGTCCTGACTGCAAAGACCATTTTTCCTCGCTGCCTCCAGGATGACCTCTAAACTCCTCAGCTTGGCATCCAAGCCCCCCACAAGATGTGGACCCTGCCAGGACCTGGCCTCACCTCCCAGCCTCTCTTCCTCACATTCCAGTAACACCGCTGCCCACCATTCCTAGCCAGGCTGCCCTCCTCTTGGACCACCTTCCCCCTATCTATCCACAGGCTGCTCAGCCTTTCAAGATGGCACAGATGTCACCCCTCTCTGAGGAAGACAAGATCAGCCCTTTCTTCAGGCGTTTCCCATCTTTCTGTTTCTACCTTGAATCATAATCTCCTGGGTCCAGGAACAGGGTCTGTGCTGTCTGGCACTTGTACGGGGCCAGTAGCCTTGGTGAGTGTCATCAGTGGCCAGTGACAGTCTGCCCTCCATGAAGTTTCCAGGTCAGGGAGACCATGCGGGCATCTTCAAGTCCACATCTGTCCCTTCTGCTCCCACAGAGAGGGCTTTCGAGAGCTCAGGAAGGAAGCAGAACAATTAGCAGGGAAGCCTGAGGGCTTTCTTCCTTTCCTTCTCCTCTCTGAAGCCTTCCCAGAGGGCAGCTGCTTCCTCCCTCTCTTTTTAGAACAAGATGACATGATTGTGACCAAATTTAGAAAACAACCAAAAATTACAATAAAATACAACCCATTTTTTAAAATCCATTTTGACAGCTCCACCCCGCTAAAAGGAACGTCTCTTCTGAGGGGACAGCAGCTCGAGCAACAGCAAGGCAGGCTGCCACGTCATGGGCTGGAGGCTGGTGGGGGGAAGGGGGCCCTTCCCACCAAAGACAGACCTATCTTATCAACCAACGGGGAGGATGATGAGACCCCAGGGGAAGGGCAGGGCCAGGCATGGGGCAGAAGGGTCCAAATTCAAGGGAGCATCTTCTTGGCTTCTTGTTTCTGCCAACAGCTAGAAAGGAAGGATGTTCTAGAAGCCATCTCAGAGACCAACCATGGTGGCTGGACCCCTCCTTAGCATGATGCTACTTTTAGCACATTGTTCTGTGTTTTGTGGGGAACAGAGGGAAACCCAGGTAACCAAACAGTGTCACCCACCTCATATAATAATAATAGCAACCAGGTACTGGGTGAGTACTATGTGCCAGGCACTGTGCTAGGAGGGTTTTCTTTTCCTTTTTTTTTAATCATTGCTAGGAATTCTACATGAGTCATGCTGCGTCAGAGAGATTATCACAAGAGAAAAAAAAAAAAAAGATCTTTGTGGGCCAGAATCAAGGAGATAAATTTGTCAGGAACAAATGTAAAGGTGTGATTTGCAAGTCTGGCATTCAAGAGGCAGTTTTAGTAAGGCTGCATTAATAAAGATAAAAAGGCCAGATTAAGGGAGGTGATAATCTCATTGAACTCAATTCCCATCAGTTCAAATGGGACCCATTCTCTCTGAGCCTGTTTCTTCCTCTATAAATTGAAGCTAGAAAATACCTCCTTTGTAAGACTGTTGTGAAGATTAAACAATGTATGAAAATATTAGCTCAGTGCCTTTTAAGTAGCACGCTCTTAATAAATGGCAATGACCGTAACTGTTAAAAACCTTGGCATTTAAAATGGAGTTGTGGTTTTCTCCCAGAGGAGGGAAGAATCTGGGGGTGCATATTGTTGCCACACATCTACACCCCTGTTATAGGCAGAGGAAGGAGACTAATTCTGCATTTCCCCAAAGGACAGAACCATGTTCATTTGGCAAAAGCTAATATTGAGCCAATTCCAGCCAAATAAAAGGAATTGTAATAATGAAAAAAGACTGGAAGGAAATGCTTCCAAATGGTGCTGTCATTAGATTGTGAGAACTTAAGTGATTTCTTTTATATTCTTGCATAGTTTCCAAATTTTCAGCTGAGCATATATATTTTTTAATAATCTGGAAAAAATAAAGTGTTTTTTAAAAAAAAGAAGATGGGACTACCCTGGTGGCGCAGTGGTTGGGACTCCACGCTCCCAATGCAGGGGTCCTGGGTTTGATCCCTGGCTGGGGAACTAGATCCCATGCACATGCCGCAACTAAGAGTTTGCATGCCACAACTAAGGAGCCGGTGAGCCGCAACTAAGGAGCCCTTGAGCCACAACTAAGGAGCCTGCCTGCCTCAACTAAGACCCAGCACAACCAAATAAATAAATAAATAAATATTTAAAAATTAAAAAAAAAAAAGAGAGAGAGACATGTCAGGAATGCTGTAGTAGAAGTGGGAGACCAGACTTAATTCGAGATTCTGCCAAATGTGAATCTCATTTCCAAGCTTCAGAAACCTGAAATCTGGGACTTCCCCGGCGGTCCAGTGGTTATGACTCCATGCTTCCAATGCAGGGGGCACAGGTTTGATCCCTGGTCGGGGAACTAAGATCCCACGTGCCCTGAGGCATGGCCAAATAAAATAAATAAATAATAGCTGTAATATTTAAAAAAAAACTACATTTAAAAAAAAACTGAAATTCATTCCCAATACTGGCAATGCAGTAGGAGGGCATCCTGCCCTCACCCTCAGAGGACAGGGAACAGGCACCTGACAAAGTACCACTTCCAGCTCCAGAAGCACAGGGACCGACTGCTCCAACAGAAGGTGTCACCCAGGGTCTCAGCAGCCCGTGAAGTGGGGAGGGAGCTTTCCCCCCAGCATTAGGGTGAGCCTGGTCTCCTCACTGGGCAAGTTACCATCAGAGTGTGGCAGAGTTAAGTCTTCCCTCAACTTTTGATTAAGAAAACAACCTTGGGCTGGATTCTGAAAGGCAGGAGTGAGAGGCAGGGGTAGGTGATGAGACAGATGTTGGTACCGGCAGCAGCAGATGTGGCTTCTGGTCCAGCCTTGTCTCCCCTCCATGTGTGATGCTGGGTAAGCCCCTTCCCTCTCTGGGCCTTGGGGTCCCCATCTGTAGTTTCAAGAGGTTGGACAGAATGAGTTCTAAGCTGTTTTACAGCTCGGAATCAGCAGCTGGAAGCCACAGGCCCTTGGCCATACTTTCTCGAAGTCTCCATGGCCCAATGGACCTCGGAAGTCTTTCAATCCCATTGTTCTACCCTTGACCTTAATGAAGCCACATCTGGAGTATATCTCCTCTGATCCCTGTTTTGTACAGTTCCTCACAGCTGGATCCCCATAAATCAATTTGTTTTGCAGACAAGTTCCCAGAACTGTCCAGAATCCTACCCAGAAAAGGCAGTTTTATTTTGCCTCAGTTTCTGGTTCCAAAAGGAGTGAGCTGAGCCTAGTCTACCTCGGGACAAGCTCCCCGAGTCTTCCAAATCTCGTGGCCTGCTAGGGTTTTTGCAGAGAGGCTGAGGCTATTGCTCCTGTCCCCTACCCGCAGGCACAGAGGATGAACTGGTCTGGTGGCCCCCTTCTTGGCCCCTCTCGAGGAGCAGTGCCCCCACTTCATGGCAAAAAGATTGGACTGAAGTGACCCCCAACCCCCTGCTGCTCTTGGGTTCAAAGTTTTCTCAGAGATGAACTAGTTATGAGAGGAGAAGGGTTAAAAAGTTAATTTCCAGGCTTCCCTGGTGGTGCAGTGGTTGAGAGTCCACCTGCCGATGCAGGGGACACGGGTTCGTGCCCCGGCCCGGGAAGATCCCACATGCCGTGGAGTGGCTGGGCCTGTGAGCTATGGCCGCTGAGCCTGCGCATCCGGAGCCTGTGCTTCGCAACAGGAGAGGCAGCGGCAGTGAGAGGCCCGCATACCACACACACACACACAAAAAGCTAATTTCCTTGAGGATGGAGAGGGAAGGAGGACTAGGAGCCACTAAGGACTCCTGCTTGCTTGTTCTACCATAAGGCACTGAATCCAGGACTTCTATGAAGAGCAAACATTCTGTGGGTGGGAGTTGAGATATGTGTTTTTTCTGACAGCTGCTCTGGTCCTCGGGATATCTCTGGGATCGAGCAACAGAGAATCTGTGGCCAGGAAATGGTCCCTGAGCCCCTATTCTGCTGGGTGCCCTGAGCCTGCCTCATCTCATTTAATCCTCACAACCCCCTAGAGTTAGGTCCTAGCACTGCCTCTATTTTACAGATGAGGAACTGTGGCTCAGAGAGGTTAAGTAACTTGCCCGAAGTCACAAAGCTGGCAAGTTCACCAGACCAAATTTATATCCAGGTCTGTCCTTCTACATATCCCAACGTCTTTTAAATCTACCCTGCCAAATAAAGCCAAACCTAGGCACCTAATTGTTTCCCTACTAACAAGACTTTGAGCCCAGACTCCATTTGGGAGAATTTTTAAAGATAATTTTCAACAAATATACTTAGCTTAAGTACATGTACTTAGCTTAAAAAGCCTAATAGTACTCAAGGTTTATAATAAAATCAGCAGTCCCTGTCCCAACCCTACCCAGATCTGGCTCTCAAGAGAGCCCCTCCTGTCAACATTTTCAGCAATTTCTTCCAGTATTCGCCTCAGAACTTCGAATAACACATTAGGCCTGGGTTCTCACGACTTTTCAGTTTTAGACCATTATTACTGACTTCCTCTTATAGAAAATGAAGTTTCTCTTATACCATTTCTCTCGCTCTTGCTGTCCCACCCTACAGCCCACTTATGTCGTTTCACTGCCCTCAGAGCATCTGGGGGATCCTGAGCTAGATGAGACTTCTCTGCAGGGATGGGGAATGGAGTCTTGACCTTCGGTGAAATGCAGAAGATTTAATGCAAGCGTCTATCTTTACTCCCTCACAGAACTCCAGTGAAAACCACATTCCATAATGATGTTTTGAGGAAGGGAGGGCTGACAGCCTGGAGGAGAGAAGATTGAGACACATATCCTCTCTCTCCTTGAATCTCTGAGGGCAAGAGAGAGCACACATGCTGGGTGGCCTCCAAGCAGGGGGTCCAGAGCAATAAGGAGGCTACAGAGAGACAGATTTCAGCCTCGTAAGAAGCTGTCCAAGAACACAACGGATGACCTGTGAAGGGGGGAGCATCCCCCCACCAGCAGTAAGCAAGCTAGGGCTGGCTGGCCACTGCTGGGGACAAGGAGGGACTCCTGCTTAGGGGGGAGTTGAACACGTGACTTGTAAAGTCCCTGCAAATTCTATAACCCAGTAACTTGCTTCCTTTTATAACAGTTGGCAGTCAGCATCCAGTGGTGCTGTGCAATCACTCTTGAGTTAATAACGAGAGCTGCCCAATAGACACACCCATCAGGCAATTTCTTTTTAGGACACTGAAATAACCATCTTAACAGTCTGATGAGCAACCAGTTCCACTGACCCTTGCCTTGTAAAAGAAGGTTCGAGATGATTCACAGAGCAATCATGACATGGCAGATGGGACAGAACTCTCAGTCCCACGGGCTTTAAACCCTCCAAAGACAGCAAAGTGCTGGATGGGGCAACCGCAGGGGATCTGGCCACGGACTGTGGGCCTCCTTGGCTTTGCAGCAAGAATCTCAAAGGGGAAACTGAAGAAACACCCCCCACCCTCTTCTTGAATCCTGCCTTCCTACTCTTGCCTCGTTTTAAAGAGAAAGAGGGCAGAGTGTGGGTGTGGGCAAAACGGAGCCCACCAGGACAATGGCACCCGGAGGAGCAGGTCTGCGCCCCCAGCGGCTCTGAGCCTGGAGCTCTATGCCTGGCTCTGCTCCCTGACTTGGCACTTGCCCAGAGACGTGGCTCTGCTGTGACCCCTGTACTCTCCAAGCAGGACAGACTCCCATTAATTCTCATGCCATGACCAGCAGTGTGCTGTAACTGGACTAAGAGTGAGGGGAGAGCTGATGCCAGGGTGTACAAGCTGCCTGACTTGGGCAAGTCGCCTCCCCTCCCCTCCAGGAGGTACCAGGTCCCAGCAGTTACAACTGAGCTCTGGAGTAAGACCCTCTGGGTTCAGTTCTAGCACTGCCACTGATTAGCTGTGTGACCTGAGACAAGTTCCCTACACTCTCTGAGCCTCAGTGTCCTCACCTTTAAATTGGGGATGGGGGAAGCTGGGAGGAGGGGAGGGGAGGACCAACACCCACCTCACTGGGCGTTTTCAGCATTAAATTAGCTCATTTACATGAAGTGCTTAGAGCAGTGCCCAACTCGTGGTATTATTATCAGCAGATGTTGATAATAAAAAGGAGACAGCAATCCTCGCTCAGTCGACTTTATAGGAGCAAACAAAATAAAACTCTTGAAAACGAAACTCTAAAGTTGTGTATAAGTGTGAGAAATTTGGTGTACAGTGCACTAAATCTCACAAACATTAGGAGACTGTAAGAGGCCAGCATTTCCAACCCCACTTGCTAAATAAACATTGCGGCTATGATACAACAAACCATGTGGCAAAGTCTTTAGAACTTCTTATCAAGATAGGAAACTAATTTTCCTTTATAATTTAATGTAATACAGCAAGCCAATATTTGAAGATACAATTTTTAAAAAAAGAGTACCAATTTAACACTTTAAGTAAAACACACCCAGGCCAAATTTAGAACACTGATTACTACATAGACTGACAGGTATTGACAAAGAAAACGCTGTCCCTAACTTGCTGTGTGATCTCAGGCAACCCCCTTCCCTCATGGACCTCATTACCACCTCCACCCATCAGCTACACTGGGCAAAGGATGATCTCTGGGTACCTTCCAGGTCTGCATCCCATGGACCTGAGATTTGGAGGATTTTTTTAGATCAACAGACACGCCTGCAACTAAAGCATTGTGATATTTCCTGAGCTGACAACACCATCTAGTGTGTGTGTGAGAATAGACACCAGTGACCAGGCAACCAGGACCTGCATTCTTATTCTCACTTGAATAACCTGCTACTCAAAATTTGATCCACAGAGCAGCAGCACTGGCATCATCCGCGTGTGTGTGAGAAATGCAGAATCTCAAGGCCTATCCCAGACCTACTGAACCTGAATCTACCTTTTAACAAGATGTCAAGTGATTCCCATGCACATTAAATTGTGAAAAGTACTGCTTTCATAGGAGGAGAAAAGGGACGCTAGTTAGCACAGGAAATTTCCCTTTAACACATATCCAGAATTGACCCATATAAATAAAACAAATCTTCCCAACTCACGTGTAAGGAGACTGTCATGCAATGAAGGTTCAGGTTCTTGGGAATTTTTACAAGTTTTCAAAAAGGAATCTTCTGGAATGGTAAGTAGGCATCTGATGAGATGGGCATCCCTGAACCAGAGTTTCAAATGCACCTGCATTGTCTTCAGTGTTATTAATGTAATAATCATACTGATGAGTCTTTGTTTCCACAAATTCAACATGAATTTGATCACTCTGAGCTCCCAGAGGCTACCTCAGGTCCCAGCCACATGGCCCATCACAACATGGCAGCTGATTTCTTCAAAGCCAGCAGGAGAATCTCTCAGCAAGCGACCTCTAGAGGCTGAGGTTTGCAGTCCCACAACCTCAAGGAACTGAATTCTGCCAACAGTGGGCTTGGAAGAAGAGCCCAAGTCCCAGATGAGATAGCTGCCCTGGCCAACACCTTGATTTCAGCCAGTGAGATCCAGAGCAGAGAACCCAGCTAAGCCATGTCCAGACTTATGACCTACAGGAACCACTATATTTGCCACTATATTTGAGGCAATCTATTACGCAGCAATAGAAAACTAATAAAGATTTTGGTAACTGGGAGTGAGATGACACTGTAAAAAATACCTAAAATGTAGGAGCAGCTTTAGAATTGGGCAGTAGGAGGAAGCTGGAGGAATTCTGCAGCACATAATAGAGAAAGCTTAAATTTCCTTAATTAAACAGACTGTTAGCAGAAATATAAATGTTGACGATGCTGCTGATGAAGGTTAAGAAGAAAGTGAGGAACATGTTATTAGAAAGTGGAGATCCTTATTATATAGTGGCAGAAAGCTTAGCAAAATCGTCTCCAGCAGTTATGTAGAATTTTTAAGGGATGAACCTAGTTATATAGCTAAGGAGATTTCCAAGTCGTGCTGAAGATGCTGCCTGGTTTCTTCTTGCTGCTTATGGTAAAATGAAAGAGGAGAGAGATTATTCAGAGGGAAAACTGCTATACGAAAATTAAGTAGGACTGAATTATTTAGAAAATTTTCAGCCTCTCCAGATGGCAAAAGAGGCTAAAAATCAGAATGGCTACTGAAAATGTGGCATAGAGAAAAGACTGAGTGTGTGACTGTACAATCTTTTGTTAAAACCTCAGAAAGATCAAAAGCTCAGAACGTTCAGTCACACAAAGGGCCCTTTTAAGAGATGAAGAGTGTGTGCCTGTCATGGATCTTCTTGACTACACCAGGGGCATCCAGGAAGCTTAAGGTCATTATCACTCAGCCTTCTCAACAGGAGGCCAAGAGAGAAAAGGGATTTGTTTGAAAAGATCTAGTGGATGTGGCTCCTGCCTAATGGAGTGAAAAGCAGTGAATCCATGAAATACCATAAAGTTCTTGAGAATTATCTCAGCAGAAATCCTGCCAGCTTGGGGACTTCCCTGGTGGTCCAGTGGCTAAGACTCCATGATCCCAATGCAGCAGGCCCAGGTTTGATCCCTGGTCAGGGAATTAGATCCCGCATGCCACAACTAAGACCCTGCAGAGCCAAATAAATATATAAATAAATAAATATTAAAACAACAAAAAAAGAAAAGAAATGCTGCCAGCTTGGACTAAATGGGACACAGAGAGAGAGAACAAAATGAAAAGAGGAGGTTGGACACCCAAAATTCTACTGGTGGGAAGCAGGCTCACAAAACTACTCAGCTGCAAATGTGTGTTACTTTTCATAAAACAGTAAGGATGACAAGAAGGTGGAACCACGTGCCCAGAGGAAAGAGCCAAAAGCCCCTGATGATTATTCCCAGGTCTTGAAATTGAATCAAGATAAGTCAAACATTTACCTGATTTCAAAACAATTATGGACCCATGACTCCTTTTGACTTTCATTTCCCCCTGTTTGAGCCAGAATATCTATAAACATTATCCTATGCCTTCCTACCACTGTATGTTGGGAGTATTGGGGTGGATAAATGGCCTCTTCAGTGTAACAGATGGAGAGCAATGGTGTCCTAGCAGTTGCATATACTGAAATGATACCCAGGAGCTGCACCTGTACCTGGACCTGATTTAGATTTTGGACTTTTAGCTGATGAGATTTAGATTTAGATGATGAAAATTTAGACTTTAAACTCATGCTGTAATGAGATGAGACTCTTGGGAACATTGGGAGGGAGTGAATGTATTTTATGTGTAAGGGATGTGAATTATTGGGGATCAAAGGTGCACAGTGATAGGCAGAATTCTAAGATGACCCCCCAAGAGTCCTGCCTCCTGGTACACATGCCGAATATAATCCGCTCCCCTTGAGTGTGTGCAGGATCTGTGGATATGATGGCATATCACTCCAGAGAAGGAATTACCTGGATGTAATTAAGGTCCCTAATCAGTTGACTTCTGAGTTAACAGGAGGAAGATTATCCTGGGTCAACCTGACTAGATCAAGTGAGAACTTGGAAGAGATAAGAGTCAGCAACAGACACTCTCCTACTGGCCTTGAAGAAGAAAACTGTCATGTTGTGTAGAAGGCCATATGGCAGGAAATGGAAAATGGCCTTTTAGAGCTGAGGTCCTCAGTTCTACAGCCTCAAGAAATTGAATTCAGCCAACAATCAGTGAGATCACAGATGAGATCACAGCCATGGTGGACACCTTGACTGAAGCCTTGGGAGACCCTGAGCAGAGAATCCAGTCAAGCCATGTGTAAGGGACTTCCCTGGTGGCACAGTACAGTGGTTAAGAATCTGCCTGCCAATGCAGGGGACATGGGTTCGAGCCCTAGTTCGGGAAGATGCCGCGGAGCAACTAAGCCTGTGTGCCACGACCACTGAGCCTGCGCTCTAGAGCCCACGAGCCACAACTACTGAAGCCCAGGCACCTAGAGCCCGTGCTCTGCAACAAGACAAGCCACCGCAATGAGAAGTCTGCACACCGCAATGAAGAGTAGCCCCTGCTCGCCACGACTAGAGAAAGCCCGCGCGCAGCAACAAAGACCCAACGCAGCCAAAAAAAAAAAAAAAAAGCCATGTGCAAACTTTTGACCTACAGGAACTGTAAGATAATATATTTAACGTTTTAAGCTGCTAAGTTACAAAGGCTTCAAAGCAGCTATTAAAAATATATTCAAATAATTAAATAAAACTATAATCAAAGAACTAAAGGAAAATATGCTAACAATGAGTCAATATATAGGAAATCTCAACAGAGAAACAGATACTACCAAAAAGAACCAAATGGATATTCAGAGTTGAAAAAAAATGACTACGAAAAATGACTACTGGAATAAAATGACTACATAGCTCAATAGTTTGATTTGACAGAAGAAATCAGTGAATTTAAAGATAGATCATCAGAAATTATCCAATTTGAAGAACAGAGAAAGGGGCAGAAAAAATATTTGAAGAAATAATGGTTAAAACCTTCCCAAATTGATTTTTAAAACATTAAATTACATTCCAAGCTCAACGAACTCCAAGTACAATAAATACAAACCACATTTACACATATCTTAAACGGCCGAAAGACAAAGAGAACATCTTAAAGGCAGCAACAGAAAAATGATTCATCCCATACAGGTAACAAAATGATTAATGGATGACCTGTCAGTCAAAACAATGGTGACACTATGGTAGTGTAATCCCAAATTCACAGTGCTGAAAGAAAAAAAATCCTTGTCAACTAGCATTCTATATCCAGCTAAACTATCTTTCCAAAAACTGAAAGTATAATAAAATCAGTCCCAAATAAACAAAAACTGAGAGAATTTATTGCTAACATATCTATCCTAGATGAAATACCAAAGAAAGGCCTTATGCTGAAAGAAAATTACACCAGAGGGTTACTCAGATTCACAGGAAGTAATGAAGAGCATGGAAAATGGTACATAGATGGGTAAATATAAGAGACTGTGTGTATATTATATGTGCATATTTTTTCTTTTTCTCTTACTATTTAAAGCAAGACCTAAACCACTCTGTTACTGAGTTTATAACATATAGATATAACATATATGTCCATAATAGCACAGGGGAGGAGATAGGAGCTATACTGATACAAATTTGCTAAATTTTACTCAAATTAACTCAATACTAAGAATAAAGAAGATTGTAATAAATCCAGGAAGCATAACATAATCCCTTAGGGCAACTGCTAAAAAAGTAACTAAAAATATATCTGAGAACTTAACAGAGGACATTCTTATCCATATCATGCACATGAGGAAATGAGTGCTAGCAGGTGAAGCAACCTACCCCAGCAGGGGCTGGCCCCCAGGATCCTGACTCCACACAACAGGACTGGAGGCCAATCCACACCTTCCAGTGGGGCAGGTGGAGACCTACCCAGGCTGAGACTCCTCATCCATTAGTGAAGGGAATATTCCTCAAAATATTGTAAATTGCCTTAGAGTCTGAAAATATCTTCCTGGACACCCTGAATATTTTTATTAGTTCTTCCATACTAAAAATTACCACATAGGGGCTTCCCTGGTGGTGCAGTGGTTGAGAGTCCGCCTGCCGGTGCAGGGGACACGGGTTCGTGCCCCGGTCCGGGAGGATCCCACATGCCATGGAGCGGCTAGGCCCATGAGCCATGGCCGCTGAGCCTGTGCGTCCGGAGCCTGCGCTCCGCAAGGGGAGAGGCCACAACAGTGAGAGGCCCGCGTAACGCAAAAAAAATAATAATAATAAAAAATAAATAAAAATTACCACATAGAAACTGCTGGCGAGAGTAAGAGGGATGACTTCTCAAGCAAAGCTAATTACCGGCAGTGCCCAGTGAACACACCCAAAAATGCTTGTGTAGACGCCCAGCACTCATTATGAATTTGATCAGCATTAATTTTCTGTCTGCCTGAACTGTCTTCCTATACCCTGGGAGGGGCTGACACCCCTTCAATGGAGCTCAGACTGACACTGCAGGAAGGGCGGGAGGAGGGGGCAGGGCAGGACTTCTTACCTCCATTACAGGCCGAGGGGGCATCTCACCTGCTTTATAAGTTACCACAATGGAGGAGGGAAGCTTTGGCCTCACAGCATATTACATTTACAGGAGAACTGAGCTGTGCTGGAAGGAGTTCATATCGTATTCCCGCCTGCTGAGGAGCTATTTAATCCTGTAAAGATATAATAACTAAATTATTTAATATTTATTTTTGAATAAACACCTACTGATGTTTACTGTGCTTCACATTTTATAAAGTGCATTTCTGAAAACAGAAATTTAATGAACCCATACTGTATGCCAGGGACTAAGCTAAGCCCTCACCTGCTCTATGTTGTTTAATCCTCACAAGTGCCCCACAAGCTTGGTTTCATTATTCTCAATGCACAGATGAAGAAACTGAAGTTCAGAGTGGTTAAGATGCATCAGGTTGATCCAAGCCAGGTCAACTAGATTTGTTCCTGGCTAATTGTTAAACTGCATCCCTCAAAGGGAAATGTGTAAAAAAGAGCCTGAGACAAAATTTGATGCTTTTTAATCAATTGAAGACATGTGTCATCTCTCACATCTGACTGACTGCAAAAAACAAAGATTGGCAATGTTCTTGCTTTTTTTAAAAAAAATCACGCATATTGACTTCATCAAGTTGACAAGATCTCAGAAGTAGATCTGGGATCGTTCACAAATCAGAATTATGAAGAGAAACTGCAGCAGCTGCTGCGGCACAAAATCTAACATGGATTGAAATGACCAAATATTATTAATGAACAAATGTGAAAACTGAATTTCACATACAGTTTTACATTTCTCCCTGACACTAATGTGTGATAAAAATTAAAAATGATATAAACATGTTTTAAAGTCATTGTGGTAATTACTAAAAGTAGCCAGCCATCCCATAGCTAGGCATTGTCAGAAGTCCACTCTGTGCAGTTGAAGTTTATATTAGCCCAGTACATCAAATTGTTCCCTTGAAGTTTCAGCTTTGGTGAGTCCTCTTTGACTAACATAAAGTTTTGACTATGACAGCAACACACAACCAAGTAGCATTCTTCATTAAATAAATCTAGGTTATCTCAATGACCTGAAGGCATCAATATAATGTTCCAGTGTCCACCTATCTACAAGGAGAAAAATCTTAACCCAATGTTTGAGGTATTATCAATTTATGCAAAGTACATTGCATGAGTCTAATTTCCATGCAAACATCTTCATACCTGGGAATCCTTTCAAATACCAAAATAAAATATTTACCTTTTTGCTAAGGGGAATAAAAAGACATGACAGTAGAATATACATCTTGATAGAAAAATAGTTAAAGCTTTTAATTCTCTGAATACCTACAGTTAACATTTTATGACTACCCTTTGAAAACAGGGTATTTGGGAACAATTTTAAAGTTTTCAACATCAGTACAAAGCTTATTCACATTTTTATTAAAGCCAACATCACTTTCACAAATCACAAAATGATTTCCTTATGAAAAGAAGAGCAGCCAAGTTTTTGGTGTGTCTGTCTCTGTGCTTAGCTAAGTCTGTTAAACACGGAGTCCAGGGGCTCCCCCCATCTCCTCTAGATGGGCTCCGTAGTACAGTGACACTTCATACCATGCGTTCCTTGAAGAACCATTTCTGATGATCTGAGTTGGTACAGTCTCGTAAGAGTGGTACAAAACTGTCGCTCACGTCCTTCCTCTCAGCCTGAACACATTTCTTGGACTGTACATGAAATAAAGAACCATCCTACAAAAGATAATAGACATTGGGTGTTCAAGATAATTATAAGCAATTCCTCAGAAAGTATCTTTTCCTTAAAATGTGTTGTTAAGTGCTCAGGGTGATTTTTATTATTTCAGAAATATTTATTGAGTAGTGAGTGTCTGCAGGTATGAAGGCAGCCCATGACTGCCTGTGCATAGAGAGGGCCAGGCGTGTAGAAATGTATGTCATGCTTCTCTCTCCCCGGAGCTCTTCATGGGGTCCTTGACTCTACCGTCAGGGCCGATGGTGCCACCTGCTGGCCGTTCTGGGATCGGTCAGACCCTATATCTCACCCTCACTGATGTTCTTTTCCTTCAGGGTAACCAGGACCAAAGATCCTTTATTAATCTCTTCCACTTCTCTTAGGTCAACTAATTCCATCTCTGGTAGTCTCTTTCTCCTATGTATTTAAGTGGAGAATCTGGAAACTTGGCTTTAGTCCCAGCTCAGCCACAGACCAGCTGGGTGAGGGGACAGGTCACCAGAGAGGAAGCGGGTTCTGCAAACAATGCCAATTCCCAAACCCCGAAGGACAATGACCCTCTCTAATTCCTCTCCCATTTCTTTTTTCCCCAACTGTTGCTGAGTTAACTCGGCAAGTCTCTCCCCAAGTTCTGGAGTTTATGTTTTTCCCTCCGTCTCTCTCTGGTGTAAGCTGTACAGCCCCAAGGAACTTCATCATGGTTGAGCAGCAAAAGGGCAGAACAAGGGGTATACCTGTTCCAGGGAAACAGAACCCTTGGAAATAAAATTAGATGCAAAAGAATCTCAATAATATTAATCTGGAAAGCCCTTAAAGGTGCTCATAAGTTGCCTTTAGAATAATGTGAAAGTAAATAATTAAAACTTCCCTCCTCCCACCCTTCTAAAGAAACTTGCTTAAATGGTCACTGAAATTAAAGATTTTTAAGGTAAAATTTTAACGACATTTCAAACCAATTTCATGATTTCTATCTTGCATTACTCTTCTCTGAGGGCTTACAATGGCTTTCAGTTGGAAGAAAGAAGGGAAGGACAAAACTTTTGGGGTTTACAAAAATATTTTTCCCTATTATTTTTTATATCACATAGACAGCACTATGGTGCCTGGCTTTTCCAGGAAACCTGCAAATTTCGTTGCTAATCATAACACTTTCTACAGGAAAGCATATTCCAACTTCTAATTATACTTAGAATTAATCCATTTATAAGTAGTATAGATGAATCTTTCTATCCCTGGGGCCAGGCTGGGAATGAAAGCTTTCCATTGCGATAAAAGTGAACTAATTCTTTCTTTTGAATTATTTTCTTTGGATTTCTTCCCTCAAGTGCTTTTTCAGTGAGTCTTTGGAGATGCCTGATGTATGAGTCCCACCACGGGCTTACTGCAAACATGGTAGAGGTAGTACCTTTCAGACGTGAAATAACACCCAGTTCCAAATCAACAATGGCTCTTCTGATAGAGAACCAACTCCATCAGAGAGGTTTTCTTGGTTATTATACAAGTAACAGTTAATGTCTATAGAGCTTTACAGCTTCCAAAGACTCTTTCTGGCCATACATCTACTCTTCACTAGAGGTAGACAAGGCTGTGATTATCGTCTCCACTTTAGAGCTGGGAAAAATGAGACTTAGACAACGGGAGTGGCTTCTACTCAGATCTAACCTCATGTCCTTACACTTGGCAATTTGTTTCACTCGTTTGAACCCCACATGATCTCTGAACGCATTGGCGACAGCGCCTCTTCCCATTCCAGCCAGTCGCAGCTCAAAGTGTAAGGAGGACAGGAAGACTGAAAGGGAGTGGACAGTGAGGAAAGAACTGCTATCGATGCTGGATGCCAGAGGATCCCTTGGGGTCACTGTGAAGTTCCTGGTCTCCTGTAGGGGCCACATCCCTGAGACTTGCTAGGGACTCGCTTTACTTCCAGACTCCCCTCTGCAGCCCATGGGACCAGGAGTGACAGCAAGGAAGGCGTGAGACAGCTCCCTTACCTCCTGCAAGATGAACTTCTGATCCTCTGGGGTGGCTCCCTCGCAAAGATGCATGATGAGAACATCCATTCCGGCCTCCACCGCCACGCAGCCTTCTGGCTGGTGGGTGTTATAGCGTATTTCATTCTGGGATGTGTACTCGAAAAACTAGAAACAGAGCGGCCAACACGTGCCAGTTACCCTCTGATGTGCAAAGAGGGAAGTCTTTAGAAAGAGGGATGAGAACCTGGGGTCACCAAGGCATGGGTGCTGGGATCCAGCCTTCTCTCCTCACCCACCAACACCAGCCTGTGTCCCCGGAGCACCACGTGCACCTCTGGAGGGGTGCTTAGCAAGCATGAATGGAGGGGCCCTTTCTCATGCCCTTCTCGTTTGCTAGATTGTGAGGGTGGGGCTGGTTCCTGGGTCACCCCACACCTGCTGTGCCTATCCCCGGGCTGTTGCAGAATGGCAGGAAAGAAGATGGACCGGTCCCAGCAGTCAGGGGCTCTCTGTGACCTTGACCAGCTACTTCCTCTCCTTTTCTTCATTCCTTTCCTCCTTCTTCCCCCGAAATATAATGGAGGCAACCATACCTTGGAGACTATAAAACTTCTGTGCACAAGCAGGCAACAGGACTGCTAACAGGAGGACTTGTTCTTCAGAGCAATGGTTTTCCTACCTTAGTGTGCCTAGGAAAAATGCTGATTCCAGGCCCCACTCCCAAAGAGGGAATGAGGATTCCTTCTGTCTGAGGTGGGGCCTAGGAAGCTGCACTTTTACACTTCTAACAAGACACACAGCCACCCATCCACCCTGATCCATCCCCTTGCTTCCAGGAGATTCTGACACAGGTGACCTGTTCTTAAGGCATATGGAGCACTGCTTCTCAAACAAATCTCCCTGAAAGCTGGTCAAGACAAGAGGTGGGTTGGGGAGGGATGGGATGGGTCTGAGAATCTGCATTTCTAAGCTCTCAGGTGATGCTGATGGTACCAGGTGGGGACACCTTTGAGGAGTGCTATTCTAAAGGGGGTTGAAGAACCTGAAAATTTTAAGGTTGTAGGGGTCCGAATTATGAAAGCTTACTGTTGACCATAATGGTGCATAATATTCAAATGGAATTGGGGTGACTCCAGGTTGGAGGAAAACGTGAATGCCCACCCCTCGTCTCCAGTGTCTGACACCTTACTTAGGACAGCAGGCTTTGAAAGTCCAGAACCAACGCTTTGCTCTCTCCTGCATCCTCCCCTGGGCCCGCCCTGGCGGGTTTGCCTGCTTCCCGGGCCAGGGTCCTGTTATGGTCCTCAGAACTTCCAGGTCTTGCTCCCCTGCCCAGCTTGCAGTTCAGCACTTAACCCAGACAGATCGACCTGGGCCCTGACTGATGAAACTGCCCTAAAAACCGCTTTGCAATGTGGCACTACACATCAAATCCTATAATTTCATTTAAGAATTAATTCTGGAGAGACCTTCAAGATGGCGGAGGAGTAAGACGTGGAGATCACCTTCCTCCCCACAAATACATCAGAAATACATCTACACGTGGAACAACTCCTACAGAACACCTACTGAACGCTGGCAGAAGACCTCAGACCCCCCAAAAGGAAAGAAACTCCCCACACACCTGGGTAGGGCAAAAGAAAAAAGAAAAAAAACAGAGACAAAAGAATAGGGACGGGACCTGCACCAGTGGGAGGGAGCCGTGAAGGAGGAAAGGTTTCCACACACTGGGAAGCCCCTTCGCGGTCGGAGAAGGGGGGTGGCGGAGGGGGGAAGCTTCGGAGCCGTGGAGGAGAGCGCAGCCACAGGGGTGCGGAGGGCAAAGCGGAGAGATTCCCGCACAGAGGATCGGTGCCGACCGGCACTCACCAGCCCGAGAGGCTTGTCTGCTCACCCACCGGGGCGGGTGGGGCTGGGAGCCGAGGCTCGGGCTTCGGTTGGAGGGCAGGGAGAGGACTGGGGTTGGCGGCGTGAACACAGCCTGTAGGGGGTTAGTGCACCAGGCTAGCCAGGAGGGAGTCCGGGAAAAGTCTGGAGCTGCCGAAGAGGCAAGAGACTTTTTCTTGCCTCTTTATTTCCTGGTGCGCGAGGAGAGGGGATTAAGAGCGCTGCTTAAAGGAGCTCCAGAGACGGGCGCGAGCCGCAGCTATCAGCGCGGACCCCAGAGACGGGCACGGGACGCTAAGGCTGCTACTGCAGCCACCAAGAGGCCCGTGTGTGAGCACAGGTCACTATCCACACCTCCCCTCCCGGGAGCCTGTGCAGCCCGCCACTGCCAGGGTCCCGTGATCCAGGGACAATTTCCCCGGGAGAACGCATGGCGGGCCTCAGGCTGCTGCAACGTCACACTGGCCTCTGCCGCCGCAGGCTCGCCCCGCATCCGTATCCCTCCCTTCCCCTGGCCTGAGTGAGCCAGAGCCCCTGAATCAGCTGCTCCTTTAACCCCGTCCTGTCTGAGCGAAGAACAGACGCCCTCAGGCGACCTACACACAGAGGCAGGGCCACATCCAAAGCTGAACCCCCGGAGCTGTGCAAACAAAGAAGAGAAAGGAAAATTCCTCCCAGAAGCCTCAGGAGCAGCGGATTAAATCTCCACAATCAACTTGATGTACCCTGCATCTGTGGAATACCTGAATACACAATGAATCATCCAAAAATTGAGGGGGTGGACTTTGGGAGCAGCTGTAGACTTGGGGTTTGCTTTCTGCATCTAATTTGTTTCTGGTTTTATGTTTATCTTAGTTTAGTATTTAGAGTTTAGTATCATTGGTAGATTTGTTTATTGATTTGGTTGCTCTCTTCCTTTTTTTAAAAATATATAGATATATATATTTTTTTTCCTTTTTCTCTTTTTGTGAGTGTATATGTGTATGCTTCTTTGTGTGATTTTGTCTATATAGCTTTGCTTTTACCATTTGTCCTAAGGTTCTGTCTGTCCGTTTTTTTCTTGGGTTTTTTTTGGTAGAGTTTTTAGCACTTGTTATCATTGGTGGATTTGTTTTTTGGTTTGGTTGCTCTCTTCTTTCTTTCTTTTTATAAATTACTCCTTAATTTTTTATTTGTAATAATTATTTTTACTTTAATAACTTTTTATTTTATCTTATTTTATTTTTTTCTTTCTTTCTTTCTTTTTTTTTTTTCTCCCTTTTCTTCTGAGCCGTGTGGCTGACAGGGTCTTGGTGCTCCGGCCAGGTGTCAGGCCTGTGCCTCTGAGGTGGGAGAGCCGAGTTCAGGACACTGGTCCACAAGAGACCTCCCAGCTCCATGTAATATCAAACGGCGAAAGCTCTCCCAGAGATCTCCATCTCAATGCTAAGACCCAGCTCCACTCAACGACCAGCAAGTGCTGGACACCCTATGCCAAACAACTAGCAAGACAGGAACACAACCCCACCCATTAGCAGAGAGGCTGCCTAATATCATAATAAGGTCACAGACACCCCAAAACACATCACCGGATGTGGTTCCACCCACCAGAAAGACAATATACAGCCTCATCCCCCAGAACACAGGCACCAGTCCCCTCCACCAGGAAGCCTACACAACCCACTGAACCAACCTTAGCCACTGGGGGCGGACACCAAAAACAACGGGAACTATGGACCTGCAGCCTACGAAAAGGAGACCCCAAACACAGTAAGTTAAGCAAAATGAGAAGACAAAGAAACACACAGCAGATGAAGAAGCAAGGTAAGCACCACCAGGCCAAACAAATGAAGAGGCAACAGGCAGTCTACTTTCCTGAAAAAACTTTCAAGAAGAAAGTTTTTCTACCTGAAAAATAATTCAGAGTAATGATAGTAAAGATGATCCAAAATCGTGGAAACAGAATGGAGAAAATACAAGAAACAAATACTGTATGCTAACACATATATATGAAAAAAAAATGGTTCTGAAGAACCTAGGGGCAGGACAGGAATAAAGACACAGACATAGAGAATGGACTTGAGGACATGGGGAGGGCGAAGGGTAAGCTGGGATGAAGTGAGAGAGTGCTGTGAACCTATATACACTACCAACTGTAAAACAGATAGCTAGTGGGAAGCAGCCACATAACACAGGGAGATCAGCTCGGTGCTTTGTGACCACCTAGAGGGGTGGGATAGGGAGGGTGGGAGGGAGACGCAAGAGGGAGGAGATATGGGGACATATGTACACATATAGCTGATTCACTTTGTTATAAAGCAGAAACTAACACACCATTGTAAAGCAATTATACTCCAATAAAGATGTTAAGGAAAAAAAGAATTAATTGAGTAAGTCATCTGAAATGCAGATCTGTTGGTGTGTTTTCCCTCTTTTTTTTTTTTTCTGACCAAAGATGTCAGTGGCAGGGTTACTTATAGTCACAAAAACAGAGAGGGAGGGAATCAGTTACCTCAACAGTAATTAATATAGCCACACAAAGGAATATCAAGGGGCCGTTAGGAATGATATTCTCAAAGGGTGTCTAACAACACAAGTAAAGTACGATTAAGTAATGGAAATAAGAGACTATAAAACATGTAGACATTATAACAACTATTTAAAATACATAATACGAAGGTCACGTATTAAAAGACATGGGGTGATTTCCCTAGTGTTACAGAGGTTAAGAATCCACCTGCCAATGCAGCGGACATGGGTTTGAGCCCTGGTCCAGGAAGATCCCACATGCCGTGGAGCAACTAAGCCCGTGTGCCACAACTACTGAGCCCGTGCGCCTAGAGCCCGTGCTCCGAACAAGAGAAGCCACTGCAATGAGAAGCCCGCGCACCGCAATGAAGAGTAGCTCCTGCTCACCACAACTAGAGAAAGCCCGCTCACAGCAACGAAGACCCAGCGCAGCCAAAAATAAGTAAATTAATTAAAAAAAAAAAGACACGGGAAGTAAATATATCTTAATTATAATGGTGGTCGCTCTGGGTCCTGTCATTTACTACTTGCTTCTACTTTTTATATTTCCCAAATGTTCTGTGATGAGTATATATTACCTTTATAATAAAAAAAAAGTCACGGGCTTCCCTGGTGGCACAGTGGTTGAGAGTCCGCCTGCCGATGCAGGGGACACGGGTTTGTGCCCTGGTCTGGGAAGATCCCACATGCCGCAGAGCAGCTGGGCCCGTGAGCCATGGCCACTGAGCCTACGTGTCCGGAGCCTGTGCTCCACAACGGGAGAGGCCACAACAGTGAGAGGCCCGCGTACCACAAAAAAAAAAAAAAAAAAAAAAAGTCACATACTTAATGCTTTAAAAACACACAGATTTCCCCTCATCTCCCTCTTTAAAGGCCCACACCAATGATCCCTTGAGCACTGAGCGTCCCATTGTCCATTGTCCCAGAGCTTGAGAATGTCAATCTATTAAAGAAGCAGCACCTACCTGGTTCTGACCCATCCCATGACAGTGGTACAGAATGACCTGATGTCCTGTGATCTGGTGTTCACTGGGAGGGTTATAGTCAAAGCAGTAATCTTTTAGTCCTTTGTTCTGGAGCTAAACAAAACATAAAGGCGTTTTAGTCCAGATTCCACCTAAGGCTGTGAGGGCAGGTAAATGGAGTAAGAGGAGTGGCTGCCTCAAGAACTGGACTCATTGCTAAGAGCCCCTGCCATTTCTAGTTTTAAAAGTGTTTTCCCATCCTATACCACAGGCAGGAATCATAAGCTCCATTTTAAGATGATGAACCTGAGGAGCAGAGAGATGAACTCTTTATGGCCTGAGAGCTCATACCACTTCATGTCTCATTAGTGCAGCCTTACTGCTGCACTAGGCCAAACACAGCTGGACTGTCACCTTGCGTATGTACCACGGAGCTCCTGCTATTGCCCATCTGCAAAGGACACCCCAATTGAGAGACCCGGCATTCCACAGATCAGAAGTCCGTCACTGTAGATTACAGGAACAGCATAATACAGAGCCAATGATTCACACACAAAGTCACACAACAGGTAAGTGGAGATACCTGAGTCTTGAATCTAGGACCTCAGACTCCAAGTCCAGTACTCTCTCCATCACTCAACATTGCCTAATCTAATGTCATCTCTAAGGTACTTTTGGATCTAAATCCCTTTAATCATTCTAAGAGCAAAAAACCATGGGAGGTTCCATGCTCCCTCCTCCCTTCCACGAGCCTCCAGAGAAAGACTCAAACATCTTGCAAATCCCTTTCTGGAGAGTTTAAAGAACCTCCTTCTGAACCCCACTCTTGCCCTGGCCCTTGTCCACCTTTGGCTAGGCTGGTCCTGAGGATAAGACTCAGCCATATAGAAAGAAGAATCCACAATCCACTAGCTCACAAAACACAGAACAGCATGTTCTTGATGTCCCTTTGCTTGTGAAGGAACCTGAGAACAGGAGATGTGAATAATCAGAGCATCTTATATTTAGAAGAACTCAAACATCATTAAGTCAAGTTGTCCCCACTCTTGACCACCAAAGAAACTCAACCTCAAATCAGCTTCCTATGTTCAAAAGATGTGGTCTACCAAAGAAACTACAAGAAAAACTAAAAAAGAAGAAAAAAAAGGAGAAACTCCTAAAGATTAAAACAGATTGATTAAGCTAACTATATCAAGTTGGTGATAGACATAGAGAATGATTTTGAATGACTTTAGAGCATAGTACGTTTGACTACACCTCCTTAGTGAAATATATTTTATAAATAAATAGAGCTGCAAGAAATCTTAAACCTCATTCAGTATCACACTGTCAGTGGGAGGGTGGAGCAGAGAAGAGGGAAAGCAAGAAAGGCAAAATCTTGGTAATTGTAGAATCTCAGGGACAGGGTTCATTACACCACTCTCTCTGCATTTCTGTATGTTTGAACATTTTCATAACGCTAACTGAAATGAACATACCAATACCCTGCTTTGTATTTATCAAGACTTCCAGAATGGAACACAGCTCTTCTGATGAACACAACACAGCAGAGGAGGCCTCCCTAAGTTGGTGGAGTTTCAAGCAAAAGCCAAAGGTGCTGGACATTTTAGTTGACCTCATCCCAACAACATTTCTTTTAGTTTTTTTGAAATAACACAAGTGACTCTCCTTCCCTACTACTGCTTTTGTGGATCCCTGAGTTGGGAATTAGTAACTGGTCCAGTTACTGAGACTTGAAGTCATGTGATAGGAGTTAGTATAACAAAATAGGACTTGGGAACACCAAGTTCCCAAGCCTCAGTTTCCACCTGTAAAATAGGAGGCTGTACTCACCAATTCTGAGATGCTTCCTGTGCTGACATTCTGGACCTAAGGCCCAGAGACTCAAGGGGAGAAGGAAGGACAGTGGATGAAAAGGGGGGAGGGGTGTGGGAGAGGCCAGCTGTTGCCATGAAGGGGGTCTTTCTTTCACAGCATTCCTCAATCAGACCTGGAGGCCAGGAGCACCCTGCCCAGCATGGGCCCACCTCGCTCACCATCCCGAAGAAGCCAGGCCTGTCCTCAGGCACGTGCAGTTCTGGATACACGGTATTCAAGAACCACCTGAAGTCCTTACACTGGAGCCTTGCACGGAGCTGCCTCCTCTCTGTCACATCCCCAAAGGGTTCCTGAGAAAATGACAAAACGGTGAGCCCCTGCAGGCCACGGCGCTTCCTATCAAAGCCCCTCTCTCACTCACTCAGTAAGCTTTTATTGAGCACCTATTGTGTGTGTAGCCTGCACGGGGCACAGAGGATAAGGAACGGCCTCAGACACAGTTGCAGCATCTTAGTAGGAGAGACTGTTGCACAAACAATGACATCCCCAGGTGCTCTCACTGCAGGGAGGTGTGGCCAGGTACAGGAAGGAAGAACACAAAGCACCTGCAGATGGGACAGGGAGCTGAATTCTGGGGCTGCACCAGCATCCCTGGCCCCATGTGTCATCCATGAGCGTGTGATCACAGACCAGCAACAAGTCAGTAGCACACGTATGCCATAATGTTCTGATTCACCACTGATACCTGACCACTCACTCCCAAACATAGGTAAGTATTCTAGAGGTAATTATGAATGAAAACCTTATATGCCCAATCTATTGAAGTCTAAATATATTCTTCGGATAGTAAGAGCAAAATGCTGCAATAATAAATACTTGTAGAAGTTTAGTTTTATGGACAAAACCAATGATTAAGAACTTTTGAATAATTAAATAAAGCAAGCATCTATTTAGCACAGCAAATGTACAACCACAAGAGCAATGCTGAGCGCAAAGATATGACTGTCCCTGCGTTATGATGTTAAACTATTAAAATTTTTTTTTTTTGAATTTTATGTAATTTATTTTTTTATACAGCAGGTTCTTATTAGTCATCAGTTTTATACACATGAGTGTATACATGTCAATCCCAGTCACCCAATCCATCCCACTACCAGCCACGCCCCCCGCCGCTTTCCCCCCTTGGTGTCCATACGTTTGTTCGCTACGTCTGTGTCTCAATTTCTGCCCTGCAACCGGTTCATCTATACCATCTTTCTAGGTTCCACATATATGCGTTAATATATGATATTTGTTTTTCTCTTTCTGACTTACTTCACTCTGTATGGCAGGCTATAGATGCATCCACATCTCAAGAAATGACCCAATTTTGTTCCTTTTTATGGGTGAGTAATATTCAATTGTATATATGTACCAAAACTTCTGTATCCATTCGTTTGTCCATGGGCATTTAGGTTGCTTCCATGACCTGGCTATTGTAAATAGTGCTGCAATGAACATTGGGGTGCATGTGTCTTTTTGAATTATGGTTTTCTCTGGGTATATGCCCAGTAGTGGGATTGCTGGATCATATGGTAATTCTATTTTTAGTTTTTCAAGGAACCTCCATACTGTTCTCCATAGTGGCTGTATCAATTTACATTCCCACCAACAGTACAAGAGGGATCCCTTTTCTCCACACCCTCTCCAGCATTTGTTGTTTGTAGATTTTCTGATGATGCCCATTCTAACTGGTGTGAGGTGATACCTCATTGTAGTTTTGATTTGCATTTCTCTAATAATTAGTGACGTTAGCAGCTTTTCATGTGCTTCTTGGCCACCTGTATGTCTTCTTTGGAGAAATGTCTATTTAGGTCTTCTGCCCATTTTTGGATTGGGTTGTTTGTTTCTGTAATATTGAGCTGCATGAGCTGTTTATATATTTTGGAGATTAATCCTTTGTCCATGGATTCAATTGCAAATATTTTCTCCCATTCTGAGGGTTGTCTTTTCGTCTTATTTATGGTTTCCTTTGCTGTGCAAAAGCTTTGAAGTTTCATTAGGTCCCATTTGTTTATTTATTTATTTATTTATTTTTAAAAAATTTTTTATTAGTTTCTGCTTTATAACAAAGTGAATCAGTCATACATATATATCTGTTCCCACATCCCTTCCCTCATGCATCTCCCTCCCTCTCACCCTCCCCATCCCACCCTTCCAGGCGGTCACAAAGCACCGAGCTGATCTCCCTGTGTTCTGCGGCTGCTTCCCACTATCTATCTACCTTACGCTTCGTAGTGTATATATGTCCTTGCCTCTCTTTCGCTTTGTCACAGCTTACCCTTCCCCCTCCCCATATCCTCTAGTCCATTCTCAAGTAGGTCTGTGTCTTTATTCCCGTTTTACCCCTAGGTTCTTCCTGACATTTTTTTTTTTAATTCCATATATATGTGTTAGCATACGGTATTTGTCTTTCTCTTTCTGACTTACTTCACTCTGTATGACAGACTCTAGGTCTATCCACCTCATTACAAATAGCTCAGTTTCGTTTCTTTTTATGGCTGAGTAATATTCCATTGTATATATGTGCCACATCTTCCTTATCCATTCATCCGTTGATGGACACTTAGGTTGTTTCCAGCTCCGGGCTATTGTGAATAGAGCTGCAATGAACATTTTGGTACACGTCTCTTTTTGAATTATGGTTTTCTCAGGGTATATGCCTAGTAGTGGGATTGCTGGGTCATATGGTAGTTCTATTTTTAGTTTTTTAAGGAACCTCCATACTGTTCTCCATAGTGGCTGTACCAATTCACATTCCCACCAGCAGTGCAAGAGTGTTCCCTTTTCTCCACACCCTCTCCAGCATTTATTGTTCCTAGATTTCTTGATGATGGCCATTCTGACTGGTGTGAGATGATATCTCATTGTAGTTTTGATTTGCATTTTTCTAATGATTAATGATGTTGAGCATTCTTTCATGTGTTTGTTGGCAGTCTGTATATCTTCTTTGGAGAAATGCCTATTTAAGTCTTCTGCCCATTTTTGGATTGGGTTGTTTGTTTTTTTGCTATTGAGCTGCATGAGCTGTTTATAAATTTTGGAGATTAATCCTTTGTCAGTTGCTTCATTTGCAAATATTTTCTCCCATTCTGAGGGTTGTCTTTTGGTCTTGTTTATGGTTTCCTTTGCTGTGCAAAAGCTTTGAAGTTTCATTAGGTCCCATTTGTTTATCTTTGTTTTTAGTTCCATTTCTCCAGGAGGTGGGTCCAAAAGGATCTTGCTGTGATTTATGTCATAGAGTGTTCTACCTATGTTTTCCTCTAAGAGTTTGATAGTGTCTGGCCTTACATTTAGGTCTTTAATCCATTTTGAGCTTATTTTTGTGTATGGTGTTAGGGAATGATCTAGTCTCAAACTTTTACATGTCCCTGTCCAGTTTTCCCAGCACCACTTATTGAAGAGGCTATCCTTTCTCCACTGTACATTCCTGCCTCCTTTATCAAAGATAAGTTGGCCATATGTGCGTGGGTTTATCTCTGGGCTTTCTATCCTGATCCACTGATCTATCTTTCTGTTTTTATGCCAGTACCATACTGTCTTAATTACTGTAGCTCTGTAGTATAGTCTGAAGTCAGGGAGCCTGATTCCTCCAGCTCCGTTTTTCGTTCTCAAGATTGCTTTGGCTATTCGGGGTCTTTTGTTTTTCCAAACAAATTGTGAAATTTTTTGTTCTACTTCTGTGAAAAATGCCAGTGGTAGTTTGATAGGGATTGCATTGAATCTGTAGATTGCTTTGGGTAGTAGAGTCATTTTCACTATATTGATTCTTCCAATCCAGGAGCATGGTATATCTCTCCATCTATTTGTATCATCTTTAATTTCTTTCATCAGTGTCTTATAATTTTCTGCATACAGGTCTTTTGTCTCCTTAGGTAGGTTTATTCCTAGATATTTTATTCTTTTAGTTGCAATGGTAAATGGGAGTGTTTTCTTGATTTCATTTTCAGATTTTTCATCATTAGTGTACAGGAATGCCAGAGATTTCTGTACGTTAATTTTGTATCCTGCTACTTTACCAAATTCATTGATTAGCTCTAGTAGTTTTTCGGTAGCATCTTTAGGATTCTCTATGTATAGTATCATGTCATCTGCAAACAATGACAGCTTTACTTCTTCTTTTCCAATTTGGATTCCTTTTATTTCCTTTTCTTCTCTGATTGCTGTGGCTAAAACTTCCAAAACTAGGTTGAATAAGAGTGGTGAGAGTGGGCAGCCTTGTCTTGTTCCTGATCTTAGTGGAAATGGTTTCAGTTTTTCACCATTGAGGACAATGTTGGCTGTGGGTTTGTCATATATGGCCTTTATTATATTGAGGAAAGTTCCCTCTATGCCTACTTTCTGCAGAGTTTTTATCATAAATGGGTGTTGAATTTTGTCGAAAGCTTTCTCTGCATCTATTGAGATGATCATATGGTTTTTCTCCTTCAACTTGTTAATATGGTGTATCACATTGATTGATTTGCGTATATTGAAGAATCCTTGCATTCCTGGAATAAACCCCACTTGATCATGGTGTATGATCCTTTTAATGTGCTGTTGGATTCTGTTTGCTAGTATTTTGTTGAGGATTTTTGCATCTATGTTCATCAGTGATATTGGCCTGTAGTTTTCTTTCTTTGTGACATCCTTGTCTGGTTTTGGTATCAAGGTGATGGTGGCCTCGTAGAATGAGTTTGGGAGTGTTCCTTCCTCTGATATTGTTTGGAAGAGTTTGAGAAGGATGGGTGTTAGCTCTTCTCTAAATGTTTGATAGAATTCGCCTGTGAAGCCATCTGGTCCTGGGCTTTTGTTTGTTGGAAGATTTTTAATCACAGTTTCAATTTCAGTGCTTGTGATTGGTCTATTCATATTTTCTATTTCTTCCTGAGTCAGTCTTGGTAGGTTGTGCATTTCTAAGAATTTGTCCATTTCTTCCAGGTTGTCCATTTTATTGGCATAGAGTTGCTTATAGTAATCTCTCATGATCTTTTGTATTTCTGCAGTGTCAGTTGTTACTTCTCCTTTTTCATTTCTAATTCTATTGATTTGAGTCTTCTCCCTTCTTTTCTTGATGAGTCTGGCTAATGGTTTATCAATTTTGTTTATCTTCTCAAAGAACCAGCTATTAGTTTGGTTGATCTTTGCTATCGTTTCCTTCATTTCTTTTTCATTTATTTCTGATCTGATCTTTATGATTTCTTTCCTTCTGCTAACTTTGGGGGTTTTTTGTTCTTCTTTCTCTAATTGCTTTAGGTGCAGGGTCAGGTTGTTTACTCGAAATGTTTCCTGTCTCTTAAGGTGGGATTGTATTGCTATAAACTTCCCCCTTAGAACTGCTTTTGCTGCATCCCATAGGTTTTGGGTCGTCGTGTCTCCATTGTCATTTGTTTCTAGGTATTTTTTAATTTCCTCTTTGATTTCTTCAGTGATCACTTCGTTATTGAGTAGTGTATTGTTCAGCCTCCATGTGTTTGTATTTTTTACAGATCTTTTCCTGTAATTGATGTCTAGTCTCATAGCATTGTGGTCGGAAAAGATACTTGATACAATTTCAATTTTCTTAAATTTACCAAGGCTTGATTTGTGACCCAAGATATGATCTATCCTGGAGAATGTTCCATGAGCACTTGAGAAAAATGTGTATTCTGTTGTTTTTGGATGGAATGTCCTATAAATATCAACGAAGTCCATCTTGTTTAATGTATCATTTAAAGCTTGTGTTTCCTTATTTATTTTCATTTTGGATGATCTGTCCATTGGTGAAAGTGGGGTGTTAAAGTCCCCTACTATGATTGTGTTACTGTCGATTTCCCCTTTTATGGCTGTTAGTATTTGCCTTATGTATTGAGGTGCTCCTATGTTGGGTGCATAAATATTTACAATTGTTATGTCTTCTTCTTGGATCGATCCCTTTATCGTTATGTAGTGTCCTTCTTTGTCTCTTCTAATAGTCTTTATTTTAAAGTCTATTTTGTCTGATATAAGAATTGCTACTCCAGCTTTCTTTTGATTTCCATTTGCATGGAATATCTTTTTCCATCCCCTTACTTTCAATATGTATGTGTCTCTAGGTCTGAAGTGGGTCTCTTGTAGACAGCATATATATGGGTCTTGTTTTTGTATCCATTCAGCCACTCTGTGTCTTTTGGTGGGAGCATTTAGTCCATTTACATTTAAGGTAATTATTGATATGTATGTTCCTATTCCCATTTCCTTAATTGCTTTGGGTTCGTTATTGTAGGTATATTCCTTCTGTTGTGTTTCTTGCCTAGAGAAGTTCCTTTAGCATTTGTTGTAAAGCTGGTTTGGTGGTGCTGAACTCTCTCAGCTTTTGCTTGTCTGTAAACGTTTTAATTTCTCCATCAAATCTGAATGAGATCCTTGCTGGGTAGAGTAATCTTGGTTGCAGGTTTCTCTCCTTCATCACTTTAATTATGTCCTGCCACTCCCTTCTGGCTTGTAGAGTTTCTGCTGAGAGATCAGCTGTTAACCTGATGGGGATTCCCTTGTGTGTTATTTGTTGTTTTTCCCTTGCTGCTTTTAATATGATTTCTTTGTGTTTAATTTTTGACAGTTTGATTAATATGTGTCTTGGCGTATTTCTCCTTGGATTTATTCTGTATGGGACTCTCTGTGCCTCCTGGACTTGATTAACTATTTCCTTTCCCATATTAGGGAAGTTTTCAACTATAATCTCTTCAAATATTTTCTCAGTCCCTTTCTTTTTCTCTTCTTCTTCTGGAACCCCTATAATTCGAATGTTGGTGCGTTTAATGTTGTCCCAGAGGTCTCTGAGACTGTCCTCTGTTCTTTTCATTCTTTTTTCTTTATTTTGCTCTGTATTAGTTATTTCCACTATTTTATCTTCCACCTCACTTATCCGTTCTTCTGCCTCAGTTATTCTGCTACTGATCCCATCTAGAGTATTTTTCATTTCATTTATTGTGTTTTTAATCGATGCTTGATTCATCTTTAATTCTTCTAGGTCCTTGTTAACTGTTTCTTGCATATTGTCTATTCTATTTCCAAGATTTTGGATCTTGGAAATAGAATCTTGGATCAGCTTTACTATCATTATTCTGAATTCTTTTTCAGGCATACTGCCTATTACCTCTTCATTTGTTAGGTCTGGTAGGGTTTTATCTTGCTCCTTCACCTGCTGTGTGTTTTTCTGCTTTCTGATTTTGCTTATGTTACTGTGTTTGGGGTCTCCTTTTTGCAGGCTGCAGATTCGTAGTTCCCGTTGTTTTTGGTGTCTGTCCCCCGTGGCTAAGGTTGTTTCAGTAGGTTGTGTAGGCTTCCTGGTGGGGGGGACTAATGCCTGTGTTCTGGTGGCCGAGGCTCGATCTTGCCTTTCTGGTGGACAGGTCCACGTCCAGTGGTGTGTTTTGGGGTGCCTGTGGCCTTATTATGTTTTTAGGTAGCCTCTCTGCTAATGGGTGGGGTTGTGTTCCTGCCTTGCTAGTTGCTTGGCATAGGGTGACCAGCACTGTAGCTTGCTGGTCGTTGACTGAAGCTGGGTGCTGGTGTTGAGATGGAGATCCCTGGGAGATTTTCGCTGCTTGATATTATGTCGAGCTGGGAGGTCTCTTGTGGACCCGTGTCCTGAAGTTGGCTCTCCCACTTCAGAGGCACAGCACTGACTCCTGGCTGCAGCACCAAGAGCCTTTCATCCACCCGGCTCAGAATAACAGTGAGAAAAAGTAGAAAGAACGAATTAGTAGAAGAAAGAAAGAGAGAGGGGAAGAAAGGAAGAAGGGAAGGAAGGAAGAAAGAAAGAAAGGAGGGAGGGAGGGAGGAAGGATGGAAAGAAAGAAGGAAAGAAAGGAGGGAGGGAGGGAAGAATGAAAGCAAAAGGAAGAGTGAATGGAAGAAGGGAGGGAGGGAGGAAGGAAAGAAAGAAAGAAAGACAGGAGGGAGGGAGGGAGGAAGGAAAGAAAAAGAAAGTGGAAAGAAGAAGGGTGGGAGGGAGGGAGGAAAGAAAAAGAAAGAAGGAAAGGAGGAGCGGAGGGAGGGAGGGAGGAAGGAAAGGAAAAGAAAGTGGAAAGAGGAAGGGTGGGAGGGAGGGAGGGAGGATAGAAAAAGAAAGAAGGAAAGGAGGAGCGGAGGGAGGGAGGGAGGAAGGAAAGAAAAAGAAAGTGGAAAGAGGAAGGGTGGGAGGGAGGGAGGGAGGAAAGAAAAAGAAAGAAGGAAAGGAGGAGCGGAGGGAGGGAGGGAGGAAGGGAAGGTAGGAAAAAAAGAAAGAGCAGGTAAAGTAAAATAGAATAAAGTATGAAATATAGTAGCGTTATTAAAATTAAAAAGTAATTATTGAAAAAAAACACGGACCGATAGAACCCAGGGACATATGGTGGAAGCAAAGCTATACAAAGAGAATCTTACACAGAAGATTACACATACACATTCGCAAAAAGAGAGCAGGGGGAAAAATCAAAAATCTTGCTCTCCAAGTCCACCTCCTCAATTTGGGATAATTCGTTGTAAAAAGAGGAAAAGGGCAAGAAGTCTGAAATCTTGCTAAGTCCACCTCCTTAATCTGGGATAATTCGTTGTAAAAAGAGGAAAAAGGGGGGAAAGTCTTAAATCTTGTCCTCAAAGTCCACTTCCTCAATTTGGGATGGTTCGCTGTCTATTTATGCACTCCACAGACGCAGGGTACATCAAACGGACTGTGGAGCTTTAATCCGCTGCCTCCGAGGCTGCACAGAGAGATTTCCCTGTCTCTGCTCTCACAACTCCCGGGTCTCAGCCTTGGACCTGGCCCCGCCTCTGCGCGTAGGTCGCCGGAGGGCGTCCGTTCTTCGCTCAGACAGGACGGGTTTAAAGGAGCCGCTGATTCGGGGGCTCTGGCTCACTCAGGCAGAGGGGAGGGAGGGGCGCGCAGTGTGGGGCGGGCCTGCGGCGGCAGAGGCCGGCGTGACGTTGCAGCAGCCCGTGGCGCTTCGTGCGCCCTCCTGGGAAAGCCGTCCCCGGGTCCCGGGACCCCGGCAGTGGCGGGGTGCACAGGCCCCCCGGAAGGCGGGGCGGACAGTGACCCGCGCTCGCACACAGGCCCCGCGGCGGCGGCGGCCGGCGGCGGCGGCGGCCGGCGGCGGCGGCCGGCGGCGGCAGCAGCAGCAGCCGCCCCAGCGTCCCACGCCCGTCTCCGAGGTCCGCGCCTTACCCGCGGCTCGCGCCTGTCTCCAGCGCCTCCCCAAGCAGCCCTCTTAATGCCCTCTCCTCGCGCACCAGGCAACAAAAGGGAAAAAAAAGTCTCTTGCCTCTCCGGTATCTCCAGACCCTTTCCCCGGACTCCCTCCGGGCTAGCCGTGGTGCGCTAACTCCTTCAGGCTCTCTTCCTGCCGCGAGCCCCAGTCCTCTCCCTGCGCTCCGACTGAAAGCCGATACCCGATCCTCAGCTCCCAGCCCCGCCCGCCTAAACTATTAAAATTTGACAAGTTAAACATTTAACAAAATGGTAATGATAGGAAAAACATTTGAATAAAATTTCAAACTTCTCCTTATTTCCCAGAAGTTCATTCTTTGATGAGAGTCGCTATGCCCTCATCTTCAACCAGATATCCATTTCAACACATGGCCACTGGTCATTCAGACAAAAGGTGCATGCAGTGCCCCTCTTTCTAACATACTACTCTTTGGGAACCATGAGGAAGAGGGATCTGTGGGTTTCAGACTGGGTGACAGGGAAAAGCAGATGTTTCTACCCTGCAGCCTTGGGCAAGAGAGAGGAAACAATGACCCTGGAGCCCAGAGGCAGAGAGAGACCAAAGGGGAGGTCAGGGTGAGGGCCCCGAGGGTTCCACAGAGCAGAAAGAGATCCACTGGGGTGGACCCAGTTCCACCCGCATCAGCTACGAGCCCTTGGGCAAGTTCCTTAAATCACTCTCTCTCTGAGCTTCAGTGTTCTCACCTATAAAATGAAAATTTCAGAGCTACCCTGAAGGGCTGCTATAAGGATTCACAAGAAGAGAGTTTCATCAAGTGGCCAGGAAAGAGGTCTTGGGGCAGAGCTTCTTGTCTTGCCACGTGGCCCCTTAGTTATGTGAACACAGGTAAGTGGGAACCCTGTCCTGGGGTGTGCAGAGGTGGCGTGTCAGAGGCGGTGGGGCTCTTTGCTAAAATGTATTTGTAACCCCCAAATCAATACTTGTGGTGTCTTCACGCTTTCAGTCATTCTAAAACATGACAGTCACCCAACGTGCACGTTCCCAGCTGAGGTCACGTCTCAGCTCTTGTCCTGAAAGCAAGTGTCCTGTTCATGGTCTATTTAGTGTCATGGTTTTCAGATTGTTCTGCATTGTGTTGGTGATTTCACTGTTTTAAATGGCCCCCAAGCGTAGCGCTGATGTGCTGTCCAGTGTTCCTAGTGCAAGAAGGCTATGATGTGCTGGAGGGAGAAAATTGGTGCATTGTATGAGCTTCACTTGGACGTGAGCTCAATGTAACCAATCAACAGTATATATTAAATAAATTATTTAAACAGAAACACACATGAAACCAAGTTACGTATTGATCATCGACAAAAATGTCCACCTGCGAGAGGTTTGCAGGAATCTAACCCTGTACTTCCCCCACGAGCAATGGCTCAACAGTTGGTTCCAAATTCAGTGATTGCAGTGCCTGTATGGAGCATTAACTGCTGCGAATAGTGAGAATCAACTGTCTGTTGTTATTGTAAGTGAAGGAATAAAGTTTTCCCATACAAGTGTCATGAGCACCCAATTTCCTCTCTATTTCTGGAACTAGATCTACTATGGTAGGAGGACAGAATTAGCTGCTGCTGTTCGGATGCAGCCAGATGGAGCGTGGGTAGGCCGGGGAACTCACCAAGCGGGCGTGGGGGGTGCGATGATAGTAGAGCTCTTTAAATTCATCCATCCACACCTCAGCTGCACGGACACTGTTGGCCAGAGCCTTGTTGCGGGAGTAGGGAGCTTGCTTGGGGAAAACGTGGCCAACGTGCGAACACGGGTGCGTCTCCAGGGTCCCCCCGCACTGCCAGATCTGTACATAGAGCGGGGAGGAGGTGTGGGGTGGGGAGTGAGCGGGAAGTCAGTTGCAGGTCCACAAGGCCCAGAGCAAGGAGGCTGGACACACGGAGGTCATGGTGAACACTGCCAAGGCCTCACCCTCCATGGGGCAGGGGGCCACTCCCCCAGCATACTCAGGACACAGGATGCAGTCAAAGAGCAAGAAAGCAGCCCCAAAGACAACTAAGCCATCGGAATCCAGACCCCAAAGTCCATGCACTAAGGCTCATGCACTTGACTCCTAGGAGCACCCACAGTGGACCTCGCTGGGAACTTACTTATTATGTAAAGCACAGGCTGATTACCTGGTCTCCTAGCCACAGAAGATAGAAAAGCAGCAAGTAAGAAGAGAGGTTTGGAAGGGGGACAAGAAGAGCTTCTAGAGGCAGACAGAGCAGCCTGACACCTGGGGAAGAGGTAGAAAGACCATTAAAAGCACACCCCAAAACTCAGCAGGTGGAGTCATCTGGAGCCTTTTCATGCTGGGGCAAATGGCTGTGAATACCCCATTGTCCCCTGGATGTATGACCAAGGATAGCATCTGGTGCTTATAATGGGGCAGTGTGAGTCCTTAGTAGAGAGTCAAAGCCTTGTTTATTAACTCTTAAAGCAGGAAACCATATAAAATATTTGTAAAGTTTAAAATTTTCCATTTAAAAGCACAAACATCGACATAAGGTTTTGATACTTAAAATGTAAGATTCAATTAACTAGAAAATCCACCCAAATACTTGGGCTTTCCCAAAGGGGCATCTGTGGATCACATACAGCAGAATCAATAGATGGGCTCATCACAAAAGGCAGATTCCAGTCCCTACCGTAAATCTATCAAATCTGACTTTCCAGAGAGCCCTGTTAATCTGCATTTTTAACAAGTTTCCCTAACAATTCTTCTATGTGTCAAAGCTTGAAAGTCACTGTGCCGAATAAAGAGGCTACTTTATCAAGCAGTCAAGCAAATCAAGGCTCCAAAACATGGGATCAGGAGGCAGGGACCTGTGTTTTAGTCTAGTCTCTGCCATGCACTGTTTGAGTGACCTTCAGCCGGTCACTACCTGCCTCTGGCCTCTGTCCCTCCCCTTTATGGAGTGAGAGGAAAGAACTAGGTGAGACTTGCAAGACCCTTTCCAGCCCCAAATCTATTAAAAGTGTATTTTTTTAAAAGTTTACACAAGAAGACAGGCGTGATTATAGGATATGTGTGCCACCGTCATCTTTGAGGATCGCTGGATAAACTGCCAATATGGAGGAAAAGTCCACCAGGCTCTCCTAGCAAATACATCCTTCCCAGAGAGAACGAGAACAGGTTAAGAATGAGTCCAAACAGAAGACTGGAATACTTACTCGAAAGGAGAATTCGAGGTTTTCTCCGCCCCAAACTTCCATTCCTGTATCATAAGACCCCAGGTATTCAAAATATTTCTTACTCACGGAAAACAGCCCACCAGCCATGGTTGGAGACCTAGAAGTGTGTGAATCATAATTCAAGGTAAGCAGCAGGAAACCATCACAGTTAGTTGAATCCCTTCTCACCACAAGCCTGGAGTCCATTCATCCATATAAGCATACCCTGAGTTCACGCTCTGGGCCTGGTGCTGAACTGGGCTGGAGGCACAGACGTGCCCCATAGCCCCTGCCCTAGGGAAGCTCGCAGACATCTCACCAGGCAAGCACAGAGCAAGGTGTGGGATGGCTAAGGCCAACCTAGGGCCCAGCAGGAACGCAGAAGGAGCCATGAGATGTGGAGGGGGCCGGGTAGGGCTAAGTTTCTCAGAGGAGGCACGGTCTGCAGCACAAAGGGAAGTTAGCCAAGAAGAGGAATGGAATGGTCCTCCGAGAAGACAGGAGCATGAGCAAAGGCCTAAGGGTGAGAGAAACCCTTGTGCTTCTAGGAGCACAGACAACAAGGAGAGATGAGAAGAGAGAGACCAGGTTCTAAGAGGGTGGCAGGAGTAAGGGTATGGTGGCCTTGCTCATGCAGTCACAGTACAGCCCTCACAGATGTCCTTTAGGGGCCAGTAGAGGCCACTCTGGCATCTTAAAGCTCCCCAAGGGCTTGAGCCTCTCCTGCTGGAATGGCCTCCCCTGCAGGACCCACACGGCCAGCTCTGGCCTGCTGCCTCAGCCAGCCCTGTTTTCTCCCTGCCAGGTTCATTTAGGAGACAGCACTGGTTTCAGAAACGGCCCAAGGCTTCCATCCTACCCCACAGAAAGCTATAGGGTCAACACAGCAGAGAGATGCAGAGGAATAAATTTAAAAATGGGGAAATATATAACACGAAGAGCCTAACAGTTCAAAATTTTAAGATCCTCCAGTAGTGCTTCCGGGCCTTGACAAAGTATTGGCTTTTCCTGCACTCCAAGCTCTGGGCCAATGAGAACAGGACAGCAAGACTATGGAAGAGAAGGTTCTAGGCTACAAAGCATTTTCATGTGTGTTCATCCTAAAGGCTAGGAAATAGGTAGGGTGGATATGCTCATACCTGTTTCACAAGTGAGAAATCTGAGGCCCAGGGATATTACGGGAGGGCAAGGATAGCTGGCCACAGTGTCCCTGAGCATGTGTGTGCATGCGTGGATGTGTGCGTGCGTGTGTGTGTGTGTGTATGGGGGGGCAGTTTGTGTCAGCATCACAGGCTGCATATGTGACCCCTGATACGATCCTTCCTACTTGGTGTCTCAGTTTCCAAACCTGTTAAATGAGGGGTTGGGCAGGATGTGCCCCCTCAGGGCTCCCACAGAAGCCTACATGTCATCCTTGAGTCCTCCTGCCCTCATTCCCATTCAGTTCTTCCCAATTTTCCCACCACAAAGTCTCTGGAGTCCACCATGCCCCTCCATCTTCTCCTGCACCATCATCTCTGAGCTGGAGGACTGCAACGCCTCCCAGTGGTGCCCCTGCCTGCAGCTCCACCCCCTCCAGGCCCCCACTCCCCATCATGTGGTATCCAGCACAGACTTTAAAGAATGCAACAGGCTAAATAAGGTCACTTCCAGCTCAAATCCCTTCAGTGGCTTCTGAACACCCACAGTAAAGTCCAAACCCCTTTCCTTGGCCTTCAAGGCTGGATATGACTTGGCCCCATTCACCTCTCCAGCCCTGTCTCTCAACACCGTCTCCATAGTTGTTCCTCTCCAGCCAGCACTGGGTCATGTCAAGGTCTGGACTCAGGTGGAAGGATTCAGAAGGCCAGCTGCCAAACATGGATGCAGATCTACGACACCACTTCTGGGTCAATACCCCAGTGATAAAGCTGAAGTCCAACCTCCACCGGCCTGACTCCCACATCTGTCTCCCACTTGGTGCTAAACTTGGAAGGAGAGGAAGAAGCCAGACTATGACTTCAACACCTCAAGAATGAGGGCAACCCAGCACCGCTTGAGTCTTCTCTTCTCAGACCCAGGCTCACCCACTGGCCAAAGTTGGCCCCTGTACCCCCAGGTCTACTCATCCCCTGAAGCTCAGAAGGAGCCTGACAGTGTGGCCTCAAAATATTAGCCATGGAATTACCGTAGCAAGTCCAGTCCTAGGTATATACCCCAGAGAACTGAAAACAGGCACTCAAACAGATAATAGTGTACCGCTGTTCATAGCAGCATTATTTACAATAACCAAAAAGTGGAAATAACCCAAGTGTCCATCAACAGACAGATGGATAAATAAAGTGTGGATGCATACACAATGGAATATTATTCAGCCATTAAAAGGAATGAAGTTCTAGAAGGACCTTGAAAATACTTTGTTAAGGAAAAGAAGCCAGACACAAAAGGATAAATATTGTGTGATTCTACTTATATGATGTACATAAAATAGGGAAATCCATAGAGATGGAAAGTAGAAGTTACTGGGGGCTGGAGGAGGAGAGGAAAGGGAATTATTGCTTAACAGGTATAGAGTTTCTATTTAGGTTGATGAAAAAGTTCTGGAAATATGTAGAGGTGATGGTTCTACAATATTGTGAATATGCCTGATGCTAGTGAATTGTGCGTTTAAAAAATGGTTAAAATGGTAAACTTTATGTTATACATATTTCACCACAATTTTTAAAATAAATTAAAAATATATATATATATATACACCAATATAAAATCCACATATATAGCAATGATTTTTTCTTTTTCTTTTTTTTTTTTTTTTGCGGTACGCGGGCCTCTCACAGTTGTGGCCTCTCCCGTTGCGGAGCACAGGCTCCGGACGCGCAGGGTCAGTGGCCATGGCTCACGGGCTTAGCTGCTCCGTGGCATGTGGGATCTTCCCGGACCGGGGCATGAACCCATGTCCCCTGCATTGGCAGGCGGACTCTCAATCACTGCGCCACCAGGGAAGCCCAGCAATGATTTTTAATAAAAGTAAACAAATACTCTGGAAAAAGAAAGGAGAGGCAACAGCTAACCATCCCTCCTGTGGGCCTTCACTGACAAGTTGGCCAGATGCATGCTCAGAGAAGGCACGCTCAGAGAAGTCAACCCCTGACCTGATGACATCAATGGGGGACCGCATACGGATCCTCTCACTCTCGGGAACCACGTGCCACGTGAACCCCAGCCTCCAGTCGAAACCGCCAATCTGGGGCTCCCCAGCGTTCCCCAGGTACTCGAAGGTGTTCCAGTCGATCACATCGATCACAGGGCACACCACTGCCACGTCCTTTTCATGGATCCTGAAAACAGTCAGAACAGCCCGTTGCTCCACAGTGTACAGGCAGCAGGAGGACAACTAGGAAACCTGAGGATTAATTCTCCTTAGCCTTCCACTAGAAGGAGGAACACCTGTCTGAGAAAGGCCTGCTTCTCTTATTCCAGGGGCTCTACAGCCAAGTCAGCCCTGGCAGGTGAGCAAAAGGGGGCTGCTGGGTGGTGGGGGAGGCAGGGAGCTAGGACTCTGGCCCTGATATGAAAAGTCCCACAGCTTTAATATTCTGATTCCATCTAGGGATATTCTGGTTAAATTTGAATCCCTCTATGAAAGTCATGATGTCAAAATTAAAGCCAAATTTTAAAACGGAAAGCACATTTTCAGTTTCTCAAGACCGCAAGAGATTTCTTCATTTAATTAAAATGAAACATCTCCAAGTCAAGAAATAATTATCTCCCTATGAATAGAGATGCGCCCAGACCAAAGGGTCTGCTTTGGAGTTAGAAAATAAATTAGAAAATAAATTTTAATCCTGCCTCTTATTTGCTGTGTAACATTAGCGTTGTCACCTAACCGCTTAGAGCCTGTTGCCTCAGGGGTTACACTGGAAAAATACACCTACTCATAGGTTAATGTGGACTCCCTACGGGAATGTATGTAAAAGGCTGGCAGAGAACCCGGAACTACTGCTATATTGTTCTTTTAACCTTTTTTATTATTAAAAGTTACACATAGTGGAAAATGTGATAGTTTCCTTTTGCGAGCATCAGCCTGTGCGTAGTCTTCAGCAGTTCTCTCCACAATCATTCTTACAAGCCCAGCCATCCCAGCAGGCTTCCAGACTGTGTTTCTTTGCATTTGGCAGCACACCAGGAAACATGAACTGAGACTGAACCATGTGTGAACACTAGATTTCTCTGGGTTACATTTTGGGGGCAGTTCTCTAAAACTTGAGACCTATAAATCATAAACTTGTGACTTGCAGTCCAGCTGGTTGGAACCATGGGTAGTCTAATTTTTACAAGAAAGGGAAAAACGGGGGGAGCCTGCACTGGAGCAAAGAATTCTAAATCGTGGTTAGAGAACGTGCAGGCCCGGCAGCGGTGGTTACTGGGTAGTGTTTCCTGGCATCTTGTGAGCCAGGGACCAGGGATGCCAAACATCCTGCAGCGTGCAGTCCAGCCCTACACAGCAAAGAATGGTTCTGTCCCAGATGTCAACAGCAGCTTATAAAATGCCAGGAGCACTACCCAGTTGATGTGACAACCAAAAACATCTTCCACCCCCAAAAGCCCCTGGGGGAAAGGGGCTACCGTGCCTGGTTGGGACCACCTGAGGGACAGTCTACGCTCCAGTGTCTCAACTGTGGTGCACCCTCAAGTCTTCAGGGAGCTTCTGAAACATCCAGAAGGCCAAGATCCACCCCAGAGATTCAGATCCAAATAGTCCAGGAGTTTTTAAGGTTCCCCAGTTATTTCTAAAGGGTAACCAGGGGAGAATCCCTTTGTCTCCAGGTATGGAGCAAGGACGTGATTATGGGGAATGCTGCCTCGCTCTCTCCAAAGGGTGGGACGGAGTGACATGGAATTCTAGATGGCATTAATGAATCAGTTGAAGGGGAAAAGTGCCCCTACCATGACTTTAGACGGGCCTAGAGGCAGCCCTCTGTATGCACAGTGGGGGAAGGGGGGAAGGGTGAACTCACTAGTCCAGGTTCCAGAGTGAGCATCTAGCTGTCACTATGTTCTAAGTAATCTCAGAGTCCATCACTGGCCTGAGGAGCCCTGAGTCCTTTCTGCGGGTGAAGCTCACCAGAGCTGAGGGGGAGAATGAGGCAGCAAAGGACTGGGACAGCAGGAAGTGGCAGAGCAGAGCTCGGTCTCATGCAGGAACAGAGGCGAGGGGCTCCCTAGCTCTTCCAAACAGACCCTGACAACCAAGCACTGGATGCCAAGGGAAAGCAGTTTGCCAAATGCACAGACTCTGATCCTCCAGTCCTTCACCCACTCCACAGGGAGGGGACCAAACAGAGACCCCCCAGACTTTCCTCTCCCACCTGGAGGAGTTCTGGGCTTGCCAGCTCAGCTCCTGATGCAGAATCAGTAGGATGGAAAGGGAGAGAGAAGAGAAGAGAACAAAAGTAGGCTCAGGGGCAGGTGGGAGGTTAAGTGTAAGAGACTGTGGGACAGCAGGGGAAATATCCTTGAAGACACAGCCATATTTATACTTTCATGACTATAAAAAATATATTAAAACAATATTTTATGACTATATTGGTAAAAAGACAAACAATCCAGGCTAGATTCATTATTATATATTCATTATTATGATATTCATTTTCCATTCTGATTTTAAAAGAAATTAACATAAATTTTTGGGGGGGTTCTCTTAAAGTTTCATGGGTGGGCCATAGGTATTGTAGGTACTGCATGTAATGAATAAGTCAGCCAAGCTTGAAGGAAATACACCAAAATGTATACCCTCCAGGAGTGCAATTCTGTGTGATTGACCATATTTTTTTCTTGGTTGATCATATTAAGTTTTCTACAATAAACGTGTATAATAAGCAGTAATAAATCATCTAGGACCTCCCACATGCTGGCATGTTCTAAGCACTGTCCGAGTATTAAGTCATTTAACGGCCTCCACAGCCCCAGGAGGTAGGGACTGTTACCACGTCCAGGGACAGAGGCTTTGCCCCAGGAGCATCTGAGCCCAGCACCCCTGCCTCTCATGCCAGTTTGGTCAGGGCCCCGCCTCCCCCCGCCCCCCACCGATGGTCCACACACCTCTGCAGCAGTGGCTCCAGCCACCCTTCGTGGCACTCGCAGTGGCAGTCCAGGAAGGTCAGCACATCGCCCTTGGCCGCGGAAGCCCCCAGCAGCCGTGCCCGCACCAGGCCCTCCCTCTTGTTGGTGCGGATCAGGCGGACCTTGGGCAGCCTGGCCAGCTCGGAGGCCAGGCGTTCCTTCAGGTGCTCTGGGGAGGCAAGCAGGACACCGAGGGTCACCGCCACACATCCCCAGCCGCGTCCTTGCAGGGCCTCCCTGTCCCCAAAAGAAGACTAAGTAGACACGAGCCTCCTTTGCTCTGCACCAGGGACGTCCTCACCGCACCCGGAACCAAGGCTGCAAGCCCCTTGAAGGCCAGGGAGGCTGGGGTGGAGGATTCCAGAACCACCAAACGCTCCCACTCAAAACACATGCACATTGAACTGTACTCCTGAAATGAGTGAATGTGTCATGTGGATGTATCTCAATAAAGCTATTACCTCCCCAAATTACCTTGACTTGTAAACATTTAAATAAAAAGCACAAGAACCATCCAACCACGATTTTTCCAAAAAATCATGTTAATATAAACTTTGTTCATTTATGTTAATTATGCAATACATCATAAAATTTTAATTTATATGGAATTATATTAACATAAATTTTATTTATAATACAATTACGTTAACACAAATTTTCTCAGAAGCACGTTTCAGTTGACACAGTAATACTAATAATAATGGCAGCCAACATGAGAAAGCCTACTGTGCTAATTACGGTCCAAGTGATTCATATAACTCACATGAGTCTTATAACAACCCTATGAGGTAAGTACTACTACTGTCCCCATTTTATGAATGAGAACATTGATGTCAGAGAGGCTAAGTGACGTGCCGAGGTCCCAGACAAGTGAGCTGAGGAGTCAGGATGTGAACCCAGGGACTCTGGCTCAAGTCTACAGGCTTAACGCTGCCTCCAGAGCTTTCTTCTACAGCTGCCCATCCTTGTTAAATCCAAAACTTGTCAGGAGGACATGATTATCCCATTTTGTAAGAGAGGAAATGAGTCCTTAAGAGTTGAAAGGACGTGCCCACAGCTAGAGCTGGCCCCAGGACTCCCAACTCCACACACAGGCTCTGGGACTAGAGGCCCCGATTCATGCCTCTCGATGGGTAGGTGGAGGCAGGTGAGAACCAGTCAGGTAAAATAAAAATGAGAGAATCTCCCCACATCAACATGGGCTTCATCTCAAAGTCCCCCTCAATCATCAGTGAAGGGAAAACTTTGTAAAATGTTCTAAGTTGCTTTGTTGTCTGTGAAATGTTTCCCTAAGTACTCTTGATACTCAAACAAGAAACACAAAACATTCATTGGTTGATTTTTTTTCAACCCTAAATATAACTGCATATAAGCTAATGGCAGGAATAAGGGAGGTGACTTCCCAAGCAAAGCTAATTAGTAGCAGTGCCCAGGGAACACACAGGAAAACTGTGGTGCAGCCACCCAGCACTCATGATGGGTTTGGTCTGCATCAGTTTTCTGTCTGCCTGAACTGTCTTCCCCCATCCTGGAAGGCGCTGACATCCCTCATCTGCTCAGACTGACCCTGCAGGAAGGGTGGGAGGAGGGGGCAGGGCAGGACTCCTCACCTCTAATACACGCTGAGAGGGGCATCCTGCTGGCTTTACAAATTACCACAATGGGGAGGGGAAGTCTTGGCCCCCCACAGTCTTGGCCTTACATTTATGGGAGCACTGAGCTGTACTGGAAGGGGTTCATACTGTATTCCTGTCTGCTGAGCAGCTGCTTGATCCCATAAAGAGAAAATAATCTGATATTTGCTTCTGAATGAATACATTTCTGAAACGTTTTTGGCACTTTGCAGTTTTTTTAATAGTTCATAAAAGCAGAAGTTATCGTTGAACAAGTGCCAGCAATGGGCCAGGCCCTGACGTAGCAAGCTACCGCCTTCATCCCATTTAATCCTCAACAATGACCCTGAAAGGTAAGAATTACTATTATGCCATTTTACAGGGCGGGAAGGCAAGGTTGAAACTGGTTAAGCTCCTTGCTCAAGGCTATACAGCTGCGAAGTGTTGGAGCTGGGATTCTAGGCTATGCGGTGTGACGCAGAACCAGCATCCACACAGACATATTTAAAACAACCCTGGGAGGAAAGGAAATGGAGATGCATGCCTACTATAAGCTGGCTGCTACGTGGGGTTCTGTCCTACACATGATCTCATTTATTCCTCACCACAAGTCTCTGGTATTAGTGTAGATAAACCCATTTACAGATTAGAAACTAAGGCTCAGAAGACAAGTGACTTGCCCAAGGTGCCATGAAGGGTTATGGTAAAGCTCACCTAAGACCCCTGACCCCAGAATTCAGCACCCTGTAGGCTACACTAGGCCTCAACCCCCAGTCTGGCTTGCCTGCTGCCATGGGGAATGCCAGCTGTCCCCTAAGACTCACTCTCCCCATGCTTTTCAGCTGAGCACATGGCCACCCTCCATAGAGACGACGTTCCTAGCCTCCCTCACAGGTAGGGGTGGCCAGGTGACCCTGTTCTACTCAGTGGGACTGAGGGCAACTTCCAGGTGTAGCTCCCAGTCTCCTTGAAACCCTTCTGCTGACGGGAGTGAGCAGGAGGTGAAGACCCAGCGTTGGGCTATGCAGACAGAGGCAGTGCACCATCCTCGAGAAGAAGGAGACTTAGGGCAGGAGGAGCCTGGGCCCTAATAGCGTGGAGGGGCCACACCTGCCCTAGACTATTACCCCAGATTTATGATGTGAGCGAGAAATCAATTTTTATCTCATGTAAATCACTGTTATTTTGAGTCTCTGTGAGAACAGCCCGGCACACCCACCAATTAGGACCTATACACCAGGCTCTGAAATCACAGACCAGTCTCAGAGCCTGAAGCAGCAGATGCCCAATAAGCAGTGGCTCTACCCTGATGGGTGGTCCAGGGGTGGTGATTTGGTTTGAAACAGGCTCTAGCAACCAAGCCCACAGCTCTCCCTCTCGCAGGGCCGTGACATTTCCCCTCACTTAAGCTTAGCTGCCCTCACGTTAGCTAGTGGCCAAAGATGTGCTGGCTGACTACCGCTCGATGGACAGGGCTAACCCCAGCCAGGCAAGGCCACGGCAGCCCCTACGCCCCTCCCCCTTCCATCCATGTCCGCCCCCAACGTCAGCCTTGCTCCACAGGGCAGCACAGTGAGTCCCCAAGACCTAGCGACGTTCCAGCTCTCCCCATAGCCTTCAGGCGGCTCCCAACAGGCTCCTATTTAAGCTAAACCCTTAGATTGGCCTCCGAGGCCCCACCTGATCTGGCCCCCCCACCAGCCTGCAACCTCATCCCCCAGGTCACCCTCCACCAGCCGGTGGTCTGACCTGGAGAATGGCTGCTGTTCCAGCTTCTGCACCTGTTGCTTCTAGCCCAGCCCCTCTCCCCAGACCTTCACTGGGCTGCCTCTGTAGCTTCTGGCTTAAAGGCTACCTCCTCAAAAAGGCCTCCCTGACCTCCACCCGCTAGAGTAGGCCTGGTGCCCAAGCCCCACACACTCTCCTGTTCCCAGTATTCTTTCAGAGCACTTCCTACTCGTGCTATAGTATAGTATCACGTTCCATTATGGTATGCTATGGTATATTGTGTTGTACTACGTGATGCATATATTATGTTATGTTCTTTATATGTTTATTGACCATCTCCACCCACCTCTCTAGAATGTGAGTTTTACGAGAGCAGTGATTTGTCTTGTTTCCCACGGAATCCCCAGAGCCTAGCACACATTCAGCAAACGTTCACTGAATAATAAAGGGCCAGCCTTGGACTGCATGTGAATTGCTGGATCCCAGGTCACTGGTTAGGTCTGTAGGGACAACAACCACCCTTTCAATGGAATGTCTCTCCCTGGCTTCAGTTCTGTCTAGGCTGCCCCTTTTTGATCTCATCCCAAACTCAACATGTTCAAGGCCAAATGCCCCCCTTCCCCTGCCAGACCTGCCCCTCCTGCCCTAAATGGCTTTTCTAGCTCTGGGATCGCATCACGCTTCACCAGGAGACCCAAGCCGGAAGCCCGAGGGTCCGCCTCACACCTCAGCTAGTTTCTGGGCCTGTGGATGCCACCTCCCAGGGATCCCTCCTCCCACCCGCCTGCCCTGCCCTCCCACCCGACTCCAAGCTTCCATCTCCCACCTGGCCACCTCCACAGCCCCCTGGCCTCCCTGCAGAGCTCCCTAGTACCCCATTCTCCACACTCCAGCCTAGAGGGATTCCCCAAAGGGCAAAACTGGTCTCCTGCTTGAAATTCTGCCTTGGCTCTCCCCGCCCTCAGGACAAAGCCCCAACTCCTCGGCCTCGGGTCGAAGGCCTGAGCCCTCTCCCCCCACCCCACCCCCGCTCCTCTCTTGCTACTCACTGCAGCAGCTGGCCCTCCGTCTTTCCTGAACTACTTGCAGATCCTACACAGTCCACACAGCACTGCACCTCTAAGCCTTTCCATATTCTGTGCCCTCCACTTGAAACGCCTCCATCCACCTTTGCTGTCTGCAAACCCAGCCTTCAAGATTAAGGTCAACCATCCCCTCCTGAGCACCCAGGCGGGGTGAGTCCCGTAGCAACGTGTGGTAGAGCCCTCTGCCATCACGTTTGCCTCCCCCCACCTGGCTCTGAACTCCCTGAGGGGAGAGGCCAGGCACAGAGGGGTGCAGGAAGCCTTTCCTTCCAGGCCTGTTCTATATGTTCCACGTCACACTCTCGCCTCCCAGGCACAGCCACAGAAGGGCAGGCTCTTCCAAGAGCCCATGTCAGGGGCTCACCTCGATCGCTGTAGTCATCTACAAGGATAACTTCTTCTAGCAGGGTGTCTGGGGATGTCTCGAGGACGCTGTAAACTGTCCGAAGGAGAGTTGACCAGGCTTCATTATAAAATGTTATGATGACAGATGTCATGGGCAATTGATCGTAATTGTATTTCTTCTCTTTGCACCTGCGAACACAACACAACTTCAGGAATCAAGACCCCACTGTTGACTGTAGGTACCAGGCCCAGGCTGGTGCTGGGGATGGAGTGATGAAGGGGACGTAGGTCACGGTCCTGGGGCCTCCCCCTGGGGAATGGCAAATAGCTGCTGGGATCTTCCAGAGTCCCCTGTGTTCCATTAGGAGACCCAGCAGATTCTTTAAAAGGTTTTAAATACTTAACGAGCTTGAACTGCAGATGCTGTTTTTAAGCTTTAAAGCAATTTTCAGATTTGTGCAACATGCAAACTCAGCAGAATCAGAAGGGAGGGGGACTGTCACCTTTCCCCGCCCAACAGCTCTCCCATCTGTCCACGCCTTTCCAATCCCACTGAGGCCTTTGCTCAGACTGCGCCCTTTCCTCCCTTTCCTGCTTGGCACGCTCTCTGTCCTCTTTCAAGAACTCACCCCGCCTTCTCTGGAAAAGCCTGGGGACACCTGTGTGGGGCAGGTGCTTGCCCTTCCTTGCTCCTACAGCACCTTGCCCACGTCTCCGTTTCAGCAGGTGTCACTCTCCGTGCTCCAGAACTCACCACCACTTGAATCTCCCCCTACCTTCTCCCAGCATCTTTCCTACTCTGCATCCCAGCAGGGGCTATGCTTTCAAAGGTGATGCACTGAATGCATAAACTGGAACCATGGCTAGGATGTATGAACATTCCAGGAAGGGCTCTGCAGAGAACACTGACTACCCCCCAGCCCTCATACCACTGCCACCACCCACCCTCCCGTTCCATTCTGTGGCAGTCTCGTGGTGAGGGGGGCGCTGAGCCCACCCATCTCTCTGGGGTTAGGGCTTGGCTGACAGTGATAAGAACCATTTAGCTCCCTCTTTCTTTGGTAGGGTTTTCTGTACTTTGCACAGAAGGTTCCAGGTTGACACAGAATTCTCTCCTCAGAGTAATGGATGACAAACTCCCAGTGTCATCCCAGGGAGTAGGCAGTGCCTGGAAATTAGGACATGGCTGACAGCAAGATAGGGGAGGAACAGAAACCCACAAGGGACACCAGAAGGACCATGGTTTGAAGGCTGGCCTGGCTAAAGGCCAGACCAAGGGATGGGGTGGAAATGCGAGAAGAAGATAAATGTTGAAGACTGGCCAGCCTCTGGGGGCAGTAAGGGAAGGTCTTACAGATAAGCTAAGTGCAAGATCAAAGAGATGGAGAACCAAGCAGGGTGAGGGGTGAAACCAACATCTATTGACTATCTACCACGTGCCAGGCACTGTAGCAGTGGGCCCTGTATCAGTCAGTCATCGATCATTTCCTGATCACCTACTATGTGCCAGATAGGCAAAGCCCCTGCTTCCCAGAGCTTACAATCAGGGAGACAATAATCAAATAAGCAAACAGATCAATAATTTCAGAAAGTTAGGGTGCTATGAAGAAAAGGAGGGGGATGAAAGAGAGAGCAACTACGGAGGGGGGTAGGAAGGGGGAACGGAGGCAACCACAGAACAGGTAATCAGGGAGGGCCCCTCCAGGAGGTGACATTTAGCATGAGGCCTGAATAATGAGGGACCCAGTCCCACAAAGGGCAGAGGAAAAGCCTTTTGTGTACACAACTTATTTCATTTTTTTTCCTTTTATTTTATTATGAAAATTTTCAAACATGCAAAAAGTAGAGAGAACAGTATAAGAAAGTCCTGTGAACCCTTCACCTAACTTCAGTGGTCCTTAACACATGGTCTTGATTCATCTTTGTCTTCACCCACTCCCCCCATCCCAGACTATTTTTAAGCAAAACCCAGCATACCACAGCATCCATAAATATTTCAATATATTTATCTAAGAGATAAAGATTCTTTTCATAATGAACACAATATCATTGTAACACTTTAAAAGTTAGCAATTCCTTAGTGCTATCATATCTCCAGTCTATAAGCTTTCATCAAAATTAATGGTGTGTCTTCCAATGGTTGGAAGACACACCATTCTCTTATGAACCAATAAGAAAGACAAATGCTACCAATCATAACTGCAGGATGCTCTGATTTTAAGAGACATCCTAATTTCAGAAATGTTTAAATATTTTTTTTAAAGTGCCTTAGAGGGCTTCCCTGGTGGTGCAGTGGTTGAGAGTTCGCCTGCCGATGCAGGGGACATGGGTTCGTGCCCCGGTCCGGGAGGATCCCACATGCCACGGAGCGGCTGGGCCCGTTAGCCATGGCTGCTGAGCCTGTGCGTCCGGAGCCTGTGCTCCGCAACAGGAGAGGCCACAACAGTGAGAGGCCCGCGTACCGCAAAAAAGAAAAAATAAAGTGCCCTAGAACAGCAGTCCCCAACCTTTTTGGCACCAGGGACCGGTTTCGTGGAAGACAATTCTTCCACGGATGGGGGACGGGGGGTGTGTGGAGATGGTTCGGGCGGTAATGCAAGCAATGGGGAGCGGCAGATGAAGCACCGCTCACTCCCCTGCTGCTCACCTCCTGCTGTGTGGCCCGGTTCCTAACAGGCCCGTGGTTTGGGGACCCCTGCCTTAGAGGGAATTTCCTGGTGGTCCAGTGGTTAGGACTCTGCACTGTCACTGCCAAGGGCCCAGGTTCAATCCCTGGTCAGGGAACTAAGATCTCACAAGCTGCACCACGTGGCCAAACAAAAGAAAAAAAATGCCTTAGAATCGATGAAATGTAGTACTTTATTTCACTCTCAAAACCTCTTCCTATGTTAGCATTTACTCTTCCTATTTTAAAGACAAGTCTGAGAGGCAGGGTAGCCTGGACAGTTCTCAGAGCGCCTGCAAGTGTGTATGTACTTGGGTGAGCTCCTTGTGTCCCTGTGCGATCTTGTCACAGGGTTCTGGCTCGTGCCTTTGACCCTGCGGGAGGCTCAGGTGGGCCATCAGAATCTAAATAAAGATCCCTACATCCCCTCTCCTCAACCAGCCCTCCCTCCTACCAAGAAACAGGCAATTTCTCCTCTCATCCCTCTCAGGGTCTTCTACGTAGCTCCAGGTCCCTTTTCCTAAGTGCCAGGACAGTTTCTGTAGAGGGCTCCGAGGCTACCCAGGCAGCAGCCCAGGCTCTGCCGTCACTGGGGTGGCCTTGCCACATGAATAGGCTTATCTGAGAGTCTCTGAGAGGGGCTAGCTCTTCTCAGCCCCCTTTACATTCTCATGCCTGCTTCATCTGTAGGCTGGAGGCATGACCACGCTGGTGCCCTGAAGCGATAAGGCATTCCCACCAGCCCTAGCCAGCAGGACCTGAATTCTTGGACACGCTGGTCTTCTGAATCACGGAAGTGGTTACTTAGCACTGTGCTCCACAGAGGGGAGTCCAGCCCATACTCAAGGGGAGGAGAATTAGGCTCCTTCTTTTAAAGCGAAGACTATCAAAGAATTTGTAGGTATATTTTAAAACCACCACACATGAACAGAATGCAGCAGGAGTAACAGTATGTGGCTTCTAAGACCAGGTCATAAGACAATGAAGGTTCCTCTTTGTTCCCTCCCATGGACCACCCATTCTGGGGAAAGCCAGCCACTATGAAGTGAGGACACTCAAGTGTCCCATGAAGAGATCTATGTGGAGAGGAACTGAGGCTTCTGACAGCCAGGACAGCCCAGATAGACTTTCCAGCATATTATGGGCCATCCTAAAAGCAGGTCCTCCAGCCTCAACAGCCCCAATCAAACCTTGAGATGACAAAAACCCCAGGTAGCATTTTGACTACAATCTCATGAGAGATTCCCAAGCCAGACCACTCAGATAACGCACTCACAAATCCCTGACCCACAGAAATTATGCGAAATAATAAACGTTTATTGCTGTTTTAAGTCATTAAGTTTTATGGTCACACATACACTGAATAAATTGCAAGGAAACTATCAGACAGGCCTGAATTGACATTTTATAAACCAACAGGCCTGTACTCTTCTAAAAAACGTGACTGTCCTAAAAGACCATGAGAGTCTGAGGAACCATTTCAGACTAAAGGAGACTAAAGAGGCAGGACAACTAAATGTCCTACTTGATTCTCAATTAGATACCGGGTAAGGAAGAAAAAAGTTGCTCTAAAAGTTGGGACAGCTGGAAACATCTGATATTGTATAAATTTCCTGAATTTGATAACTACCTTCATGGTATCATGAGAGAATGTCCTTGTTTTTAGAAAATACACACTGAAGTAACAAAGGATAAAAGATTATCATATCTGTAACTTATTCTCAAATGTGTATAATAATATAGGATACATATAGAAAGAGAAAAATTAAGTAAATGTGGCAAAATAATGAGTGGGTCTAGGTGAAGGATATAGAGGATTTTGGCTATTCTAGCAAATTTTCTCTAGGTTTGAATTTTTCAAAATTAAAAGTTTAATACAAAAAGAAGAAAAGAAAATTTTTAATGTTGCAAAGGGTGTACCCAAACACCAAGCCAATTCTGACCTACACGTATCTCAATCTTAGTGGCCCTGTCCAAGGCCCTCTCCTTTCTCATTCATTCCCACTTCTACCAAAACAGCTGCCCTCTGAGGATGTGGAGAAAACGGAACCCTTGTATACTGTTGCTGGGAATGTAAGTTGGTGCAGACTGTGGAAAACAGTATGGGCATTCCTCGAAAAACTAAAAATAGAACTACCATATGACCCAGGAATTCCATTCCTGGGTATATGTCTGAAAAAAGCCAAAAACACTAATTTGAAGATACATGCACCCCAAATATTCATAGCACCATTATTTACAATTGGCAAGATATGGAAGCAACCTAAGGGTCCATTAACAGATGAATAGATAAGAAGATGTGGCAGATATATACAATGAAATACTACTCAGCCATAAAAAAGAACAAAATTTTGCTATTTGCAGCAATGTGGATGGACCTGGAGGGCATTATGCTAAGTGAAATAAAATAAGTCAGAGAAAGACAAATACTATATGATATCACTTATATGTAGAGTCTAAAAAATACAACAAACTAGTGAATATAACAAAAAAGAAGCAGACTCACAGATACAGAGAACAAACCAGTGGTTATCAGTGGTGGTGGGGGGTGCAAATTATTGGACGTAAGATAGACTCAAGGATGTATTGTACAACATGGGAAATATAGCTAACATTTTGTAATCAATCTAAATGTAAAGTAACCTTTAAAATTTGTATAAAAAATCTGAAAATTTTTTAAATTTTAAAAATAGAACAAAATAAAATGAAAAAGAATAAAAAATCAGAGACAAAAATTTTTTTAATTAAAAGAATGTTGATGAAACCAAAAACAAAAAACAGTTGCCTTCCTCCAAATATATGTTAGAGCAAATGGAAAACACACACATATTTCTCTTGAGTACTAGACAGGGTGCATAGAAAAGCCACCATAGCCCACTAGAAGCATCAGAAAGAATTGCTTATACTACATGAAAAAAAAGTGTTTTTGTGAAACTAAAAATAAAGATTTTTTTAATCTTTAAAAACAAGGTAAAGCTAAAATTTAGTTTCACATATGCACCAGTCCAAAGAGAAATGAGTAGAAATAAGGACAATGAGGTTTTCAAACATGAAATTTATTCAATTTAAAGAACTGTCCTTTAGTTTGAAATCACATCCTTACTGTTCTGGATTAAAATTTATTTCTTCTCATGATGGGAGTAAATAGGAGAGCAGGACAAGCTCTGTTTGACCAAATAGAGTTGGGACTGTATGTCAGCCCCTCCTCAGTGTTTTTGTTTATGTGTTTTCACTGCTGTGCAAAATCCAGAAGTTCAAGGGCACTGTTCTCAAATGTCCAGGTGGGCTATTTGTGTGCTCTTAGATTACAAGATACCAATTTAGCAATATACACTCAGAGCTTTCATTTTTTTATTATTAAACATTTTTTTTTTTGGCCACGCTGCACTGCATATGGGATCTTAGTTCCCCAACCAGGGCCCTCAGCAGTGAGAGCTTGGAGTCCTAACCACTGGCCCGCCAGGGAATTCCCTACACTCAGAGCTTTAAAATGTTCCTCTTCTCATTCACCTCATATCAATACATCTAAGAATTTCTCACCCAACTGAATAATCAGAGATACCCTGAAGGAGGCTTGTCGTAAGTATTTTTTTTGGTAACGTTATTTGTAATAGTGAAATTCTGTAAACAATTTAAATGTCGGAGGATAAACGTTCATGGTTGCATGAAGAAACACTATATGGCCATCCAAAGCCATGTTTTCAGAGAATATTTAGCAATAAAAAAAGGATGACCACACTCTGACGTTTAATCAGAAAAGCAGGGTACAGATCTATAAACAGCATCATGTCAGTTCTTCAAACAACAAAGTCTGTGTGCATGCGCTCACACATAAACAGTAAACAATAGAAAGAAATATGCCAAGAATGTTAACAATAGTGATCTCTGAGCAGTGGGATTATCACTAATTCTTATTTAATTCTTTATATTTTTCTGCATTCTAAAATTGTTCTATAGGGCTCCCCTGGTGGCGCAGTGGTTAAGAATCCGCCTGCCAATGCAGGGGACATGGGTTCGAGCCCTGGTCCGGGAAGATCCCACATGCCACGGAGCAACTAAGCCCGTGCGCCACAACTACTGAGCCTGTGCTCTAGAGCCCGCGTGCCACAACTACTGAAACCCATGCGCCTAGAGCCATGCTCTGCAACAAGAAAAGCCACTGCAATGAGAAGCCCATACACCACAACGAAGAGTAGCCCTGCTCACCACAACTAGAGAAAGCCCATGCGCAGCAACAAAGACCCAACTCAGCCAAAAATAAATAAAAATAAAAATAAATAAATTTATTAAAAAATAATAAAATAAAAAAGTTCTATAATGAACATGCATCATTTTTATAATCACAAGAAAGATATTTAAAATGCTGAATCATATTTCTTTAGCTTCCCATAGCAAATGTCTTCACTGAGTAATATTTAACATTCTGCCCTCTCCTATTTTGTTGTTGGCATGATACAGTTTCTCCTTTGTTCTTTAAAATATCACTTTACAATAGCCAAGACATGGAAGCAACCTAAATGTCCATCGACAGATGAATGGATAAAGAAGATGTGGTGTACACACACACACACACACACACACACACACACACACACATATAATGGAATACTACACAGACATAAAAAAGCATAAGATAGGGCTTCCCTGGTGGCGCAGTGGTTGAGAGTCCGCCTGCCGATGCGGGGGACACGGGTTCGTGCCCCGGTCCGGGAGGATCCCACATGCCGCGGAGCAGCTGGGCCCGTGAGCCACAACTACTGAGCCTGCGCGTCTAGAGTCTATGCTCCGCAACAAGAGAGGCTGCGATAGTGAGAGGCCCGCGCATCGCGATGAAGAGTGGTCCCCGCTTGCCACAACTAGAGAAAGCCCTCGCACAGAAACGAAGACCCAACACAGCAAAAATAAATTAATTAATTAATAAACTCCTACCCCCCCCCAAAAAAAAAGGCATAAGATAATGCCATTTGCAGCAACATGGGTGGACCTAGAGATTACCATACCAAGTGAAGTGAGTCAGAAAGAGAAAGACAAATACCATATAATATCACTTATATGTGGAATCTAAAATATGACACAAGTGAACTTATTTACAAAACAGAAACAGACTCACAGATACAGATAAAAAATTTATGGTTACCGAAGGGGGAAAACAGGTGAGGGAAGGATAAATTAGGAGTTTGGGATTAGCAGATATAAACTACTATAAATAAAATAGATAGACAACAAAGTCCTACTGTATAGCACAGGGAACTATATTCAATATCCTGTAATAAACCAAAATGGAAAAGCATATATATATATATATATATATATATATATATATATATATAAAACTAAATCACTTTGATGTACACCAGAAAGTAACACAGCATTGTAAATCAACTATACTTCAATTGAAGAAAAAAAGAAGATAAAACCTCCTTTAAAAGCATTCTCCTTCATGAAGTTCAATATATCCTTCCTGAATATCTCTAAATTTGCTTCCAGGAAAAACACTTTCCCCTTCTCCTGGGTGATAAAAAGCTGTGCATCCTTCCATTAGGCAAGGGCAGCTATTCATCACTCAGGGTTCCACTTCTGCATAGGAGATAAAAGAGAGCTCAGAACCAAATTCACTGCTAAATCATAGTAAGCCATCCTTTCCTTAACTTTCTGGTATAATCCATGTGCTTTGTAAGGGCAGGGGCTAAAGTGTGTTTTTCTCTGTATTTTCTGCATGCTTTGCACTGTACCTAGTAATAATAGTAACATTTATTAGTGCCTACTACATGATAGGCAGTGTGCTAAGCATTCTACATGCATTATTCCCTTTAGCCTTCATAACAACCCTACTGGGTGCGGACTACCATAATCTCCACCAGTACAATATGTCTATGTATTTTATGGATATGAATGAATGGGTGTGGCAAATACTTCCAGATCTTCTTTTATATTATATTTAGGTTATCACATAAACATCTTTAAAAAAATGAAAATTCATATCCTTTGGAGAACAGGCCAGGGAGGTCATAATACACATAGGTGTGTTTTATTGGCTCAGAATGCTTTCTCCTTTCTTCATCTTACTGCACTTTGCTCTTTCAGGAACCGTGCCTCCTGGACTCTCAAGCTGTATGGTTTGTGCAGGGCTGGACACACACACACACACACACACACACACATGCATACATACAATGTGTGTGCACACACTTGTGTATACATACGCACATATACACACCCCTCTGGGAAGGTCACATGTCCCAGGCCTGACCAATCAACATTTTCCTGATGAAATCAGTTGAGTCCCTGTATTCAGGGCCCAGAATAATCTGAACCCAGTTCTAATCCCAGACTTTTCTGTCATAGAAGTCAATATATTTTCTTTTATATTTAAGTCAGTTTGCATTGAGTTTTCAGTCACTTTCAACCAAAGAACCCTAACTAATAGAGAAAATAAGTCTTTTTTTAAAGTGAATATAGGACTTTCACTCAAGGCAGTATGAAAGTATGGGAACGCCTCTTGGTACAGGACACCCAAAAAATTCTTGATAAAAATACTTAAAAAAAATCTTTTAAATGCATGGATCAGCTTACAAAAAAGTAAAAGAAGTCCTCGGAGTACAGGAACAACAAGGAAATCTACGAACCTGGATATTAGAGATATCAGACAGAGCATAAAATAAGTATGCTGACTATGCTTAAATAAATAAAAGAGGACCTCAAATGAATGACAAAGAAACAAGAATGACAGGCAAATTTAACTCAGTATAGACATCTCACAGGAATGAGCAAGCCAGGGGACAGTGGAATACTATCTTCAAATGCCAAACTATCAACCTGGAATAATATACCCAACCAAACAATTTTTTGAGAACAAGAGCAAAATAAAAACATTTTCAGATAAATAAAACTGAGTGTTTACAACAATAACCTTGTCCACAGCAAGAAATACATGATATATTTCAGGAACAAGAAAAGAATCCCAGAAAGATCTGAGATCCAAAGATGACCATTCAGGAAAGAATGATGGGAAGAAGAAATGGTAAATGTGTGGATAAATGTAAACAAATACTGCATTTTAAAAAATGTCTAATGTGTTGGTTTAAAAAGCAAGACAGGGCTTCCCTGGTGGCGCAGTGGTTGAGAGTCCGCCTGCCGATTCAGGGGACACGGGTTCGTGCCCTGGACCAGGAAGATCCCACGTGCTGCAGAGCGGCTGGGCCCGTGAGCCATGGCCGCTGAGCCTGAGCGTCTGGAGCCTGTGCTCTGCAACGGGAGAGGCCACAACAGTGACAGGTCCGTGTACCACAAAAAAAAAAAAAAAAAAAAAAGGCAAGACAGAATTAAAATAGTGGAGTAAAATGACATACAAATTGGGAAAGAAGGTGATCAATGTTAAAGCATTCTAGTATCCATAGTTATGGATTATCTTTAGACTTTTTTCAGTTAAATATATACTTTCAAATTTACCACTAAAGATTGGAAATAGATAACTGCCAAATTAATAGAGAAAAATGGAACCAGAAGGTTCTATCAATTCAAAAAGCAGTATGGAAAAAAGGGAAAAAACATAGAAAAAGCATAACCAATAGAAAGCATAAGTAAGACGGCATAATCAAACACTAAAGTATCAGTAAGCACAGTAAGTATAAATGGACGTAACTATCTAGTTAAAGTCAAAGACTGTCAGTCTGGATTTTTTTTTTTAATGACAACACAAAATCCAGCAACATGCTAATTAGAGACATTCCTAAAAGCTAAGGTCACAGAAGTGAAAGTAAAAGGATGGGAGAAGGTATCATGAAAACTCTAATCAAAAGGAACATGTTCTGTAGACTTAAAGTACTGATTCAAAGAAAGGACGTCACTCTGACAACCACAAGATGGGTCTAGTAAAAACTAATAAAATAGCCTCAGTTTACAACCTTGTTGGGGAAGCAAAGAAACATCAGTCTAATCTCCACACCATGTGTGATGTTTCTCCAAAGAAACAGACAAGCAGGCTACCTCTCTGCAAAAAGAGAAATCTTAACCAACTCCCTCCTGCCAACCCCAGCAAGACACAAACACTTTCTTTGCTGAATTACCTATTTAGAGCTATTTTGAGACTCTTTGCCATCCTAGCACCCAAGTCCTAGTCCTTAAACTCGGATACACACTCTGCAACTATAGCACTAATACGGCTAAAACCAGAGCAAGCGTTCAGGAAATGCAAACACCTGTGTGTATTATTTATTTACACACTTTTCTAACCAGCGGTTCACAACTCCTTGGCAGTGGCAGAGAACAGCTGATGTTCACATGCGTGGCATCCCCATACATGTGCGGTGGAAATGCACAGCCTCAAGGGCGCTGTCACTCCACCTTTCTCTCCTGCTAAAGAGGTCAGAATGCAAATGAGAATAACAGTATAGGATTATCTCAAGGCTTCCCTTATCTATGAAAACTAAAACTTCCTGTAAGTATTGGTATGTGATTAGCCACCATCCACTTGTGACACACCTTGTAACTGACTGTGATGTCACCACGTGTTTCATCTGCACTTGACCTGTCATCAATCCCCACTTTGTCTAATTCTGGTATTCTCCCACACCCTCAAAAGCACCCACCCTTAATCTTTGGCGTGAGAAGTCCAAAGGCTCTAAGCCAGTAGCTTTCAACACTAGTTGCACATCAGCCTCAGCCTAGGCCCTACCCACCAAAACTCTATTTAATCATTCTGGGGAAGATCCCTCACATAATTTTTCAAAGTTCCCCAAGGCCACAAACCCAGCTATCTGGCTCCCCACTTTGGCCTGCTGCCATCTCACAATGAAAGTTCCCTGTCCTTGCTAGACTAAAATGAGATGGTATTTGTGAAAGAGTTTTGCAAACCCTATACTTACTATACTACCATGCAAGAATTCCTTGTCATCCTCCTCCTCCTCCTTTTCCTCGATTCAGTGCCATAACTAATAGAAAAAAAGCGATGCACTAATCTACTGGCATGTGAATTATTAGCCTCACAGAAGGGCCAGGGTCTACACCAAGTCTTGAGGAATTAGAGTCAATACTTCAAAGTGTCTCTATTAGCTACCAAGGCTTGCAGATGCCAGAAGAACCAAGCCAAACAGTCCCTTGCCTATGATAACACATTTATCCCCTGTAGTGCAGACTTTGGTTAAAAACGTGTGTGGGCCTTTGTACATACTCATGTCTGAATATGTTCTCACCCACTTACCCGTGTGTATCTTTTTCAGAATCTATTTCTATACCTGGTAAAGTCTAGAAGGATACACAGCAAAATGTTAATAGTGGTTCTTCCCAGGATGGTAGGTTTATGGGTGATCTTTTTTTTTTTTTTTTTTTTTGCTTCTCTGTATATGCAAACTTTTCTAGAGTGAACATGTATTGCTCTTATAATTAAAATTAATAGATAAATAATTGCCTCCATCTCAAAAGGGAGGAGGGAATAAAAGATGTGGGTTCTAGATCAGCTCTGCCCCAGATATGTGTGTTACCTTGGGGGCATGGCTTTTCCTCTCTGGTTAGACTGGATGCTCCCTCAGGACCTTCCCTCCTATGACATTCAAGGATCCTAACCACACCTCTGCTTATTAATTAGTTCCAACCCTCCCCCTCACCCAGGACCCCGACTGTGAACTCATAATCCGCCATTCTGGTTTGTCAGGCTAAATCTCAAGACCTTATTAGGTCCTCACGCCCGTATGAACTATAATAAAAGTGAGTCTTTGTGAAAGGCCTCGACACTACTGGCTACATCTAAGTTATACCTCAAGGCCTGGCTGGGCTGAGAGAGACACAGATGGAGCTCACCTCTCTCTCTAGGCAAGAATGACCCAACAGGCCTTGATGCAGGAATTAAAGACAGGAGGCATTCACACTCCTTATCACGCTGGGTTTGGATTAACTTCCCAGGGTCATTGCAATAGCAGGATCTATAAGCAAATCCTGATAGGACACAGGGCAGCTGTGTCACCATGGAGATGGGACACCATAAGCCCCACAGGTCACCCACAATGTTTCAAAGAGACTTCACAACCTGGGACAACAGAGGAAGTTGGAACCCGGAAAAGAAAAACTTTATGACCAATCCCTGGATGACTCTTAAAAGCAACCTCCTGAGTGTATTGTTGGCAACAGGGAAGGCAGAAAAAACTAATAAGAACTGAGTACACAGTGTGTTCCCAGGTGTTAGGTGTTTTATTAACTCCTAGGTTGTGTTATTTCTACTCATCCCCTATTTTGCCGATAGGGAAACTGAGACTCAGAGAGGCTAGATAAGTTGGCCGACATCACAGAGCTGATGAGCAAAAGAGCCACGATTTTATTTCACACGAGCTGGGTCTGAACCCTGAGTCTGACCTGAAAGCTTCCCCTAGACCTTGCCTCAGTGAGCACCCTTGGTGTTTCAAGGAGATAAACATATATTCAGCCATTTGGCTGAAGAGGAGGAACTACCACCAACCCCAACAAACAAAGCTCGACTCAAAAAGATAAACAGTGAAAATGCCTAAGGTAAAAGCATAGGCTAGGCATGAGCAGATCCTGAAAAACAGCAGAGACAGTGAGGTGAAAATCCATTCAAACTTTGCCAGTGAGGGCAGAGGTGGGGCCTCCTCCTGCAGACATTCCTGCTCGCTCTGACCAAGGATGCACAGAGCAGTTGCCTAAAATCCTGAAATCAGCACAGTCCCCCAAGGCCAGTTCCACCACTTTCCAGCTGTGGGGCCTTGGGTGAGTCACCTGACCTCTCTGGGCCAATTTCCACACCTGTAAAGCAGGAGGGACAAGGAGCAGGGAGGAGTGGCAGACACCTGGTACATACAGGAGGCTGCCCACTTGGCTCCAGAACCCCCTCTCTGAGCCCTCTTTCCCTCAAAGTCTTTAAGGAGGGGTCTCCAGCAGGGACCTGGAAGATCCCTACCAAAAGAGGAAAGGAGATAGAAGGCCAGGAGGGCCAATTTCCACCTGCCAGCTTGTTCCCTTCTTACCTAAGCAGTGGGTACAACCCCTCCAGACAGCAGCTCCAACAGGAATTAGGCCTCTGCCCACACAGGTTCCAGGGCTGTGTCACCCACAGGAGTGAGCTCTGCTGGACCACAGCCAGAAGGAGCCCTTCCCAGCAGCCACTCCTTCCTGACTTCCTCCACTTAAAGGTCAGGAGTCCAACTCCCAAAGAGAGGGCAAGGAGGCTTGCGGCTTCAGACTTGCCCTTCCAGGCACCTTTCATCTCACCTGCCCGGTGGGCCCTCCCTCCTGGTTGATCCAAGGGCCCTGGTGCACACAGGTAAGTGAATGAAGCCTGTCTCGAACCCCACAGGTCCTTAGCTTTGCCAAAGCAGGACATTACAGGCGTAACTGGACTGGGGGTGCCTTTGGACCCAGGAAGGGCACCCAAAGGGTCTCATCTGAAACCTGTCTGTAGATTTGTCAATTTCTGAGATTTTTCTATTTTCATTTTTTAAAACTTTCTCCCCCACCCCGCAGTATGAACACTTCCACTGCCCACTTCCGAGTGACTCAATAAGACGCGAGATCCCCAGGTCTTTCGAGACCCCGGTTCCACCTTGCCACTTCACAGCTGCAGAAACTGAGGCCCGGGGACTCCGAGGGCGGTGCTTCTCCCGCCACCTGGGGACTCACAGAGGGTTCCAGCGCTCGGGCAGGCGGCGGTGCAGCGAGATGCGGTCGCTGAGGTAGATGTTGATCTGGTAGAGCCGCACGCTCTCCTCCTGCAGCCGCAGCTCTTCGCCCTGCAGCCGCAGCCGCACTGCCTCGCCTCGCGCGCCCAGAGCGTCCTCCCGCACCGGCGGCCGCGGCAGAACCGGGTCTCGCCGCCCAGAGCGCGGGGTGCGTGGGAGTCCTGGCTCGGCCGTCCCGGCCCCGCGCCGCGCCCGCAGCACCGAGCCCAGCCCGGCCAGCGCCACCAACGCCAGCAGTACCAGCAGCGCCTCCCGGCTGCGCCGTAGCCCTCGCGGGCAGCGCCTCCGCGCCGCGCGCCCCCACATGCGCCCGCCAGCTGCGGCCAGCGCCCGGCGCGCCCCGAGGCGGTGGCGCAGCCAGCGACCCGGATCCCGGAACCGGCGCGCCGCCCCGCCCCCGGCCCGCCCCACCTGCGCCCCGCCCCCTTCTCGCCCCGCCTGCCCGCCGAAGGGGCAAACTTTTACAGGGTCCTCAGGAGGGCTCGCTGAGACGTGCACCTTCTTGGTGGGCTGTGTGCTTTATTAAAAAGGTAACGGCCGTAAAGCCCTCAGCTCAGCGCCTGGCAAGTCGTAAGCGCTCCGTAAATGTTGGCCGAATGCGCTGTGCAGGGCCCTATGAATTTCACTGCCATTATCTCATTTGACCCCTACACAGTCCAATAAGAGAGGTACATTTTACAGATGAGGAGACTGGGGCACAGTGAGGCTAATTTACACCGGGCTATCTCATGGAGGCCTGCAGGCATACCGACCTAAGACATACTGCTCGGATCCCTTGAATAACAAACCCTCCTCTGGCTCCCTATTAGTCGGTAATCTGTTTCTTATTCCTCACTTTACAGACGCCTCCAAGAAACTTATCAAAGAAATGAACTATCCTCTCAGAAAAACACACGCAAACACACCCATGATTGCACACACCCCAGGCCATTCCTTCATGTTAAGTAGCCCGGGTCTTGGCTAGAGGTTTCCTTTGGGAGGATTGGGAGGATGAGGAAGCCACAGGGGTGCCAGAAATATTTAATAGGGTCCAGACTAGAGTGAGGCATGAGGCTCTCTCCAAGGCGGAAAATTGAAGTGTGGGCCAAATAAGCTTCAGTAATCAAAATAAACAATATTTTTCAAAATCAAAATGAATGCAAAAAATCCATGACAACAAAATACCAAAATTTTAAAGGCAGAAAATCTGACCCTGTGCTTGCACAGCTCACTTCACTCACCTCACCCTAATCCCAGCCCTGATTCTATATCTTGATTTTAGTGAGGATTACATGGATAAATACATATGTAAAAATTCCTCAAGTTCTTCTTTAAAACCCATGCACTTGACTTATGAAAGTTATATCTCAATTTTTAAAAAGCAAAAAATAAATAAAAGAACAAAGAATAAAAAAAGGAGAACCCCTAGCCTCCAGAACAAGTGCTGAAGTCCTCAGCTTGACAGGAGAGAACCCCAGAATGTGACTCCAAATTCTGTAATGCCTATCCCCAACCACTGGGGGATGGGGAGGCACGGTTTCACTCCAGGCCTTTGCATAGGCTGCTCTCTCTGCTGGAAATGCCCTTCCCCACCTAGCAAACGCTTACCCATCCTTCAAGACCCTGCCAAAAGCCACCTCCTCCATGAAGCCTTCAGCAATTCCATGGTTTTTTAGGTAAGCGTATTTAAAGATCACATCATCCTTTTGTGTATTAGTCAGGGTTCCACAAGAGAAACAAAAGCAGGAAGAGATATATTAAGAGATTTACTACAAGAAATTGGCTTATACAATTGTGGAGACTGGTTAAGCAAGTCCAAAATCTATAGGGCAGGTCATCAGGAAGGACAGGCTGAAACTCTCTGACATAAGCAGAAGCTGCAATCCACAGGCAGAATTTCTTAATTTCTAGGGCAATCTCAGTTCTGCTCTTTAGGATTTTAACTGATTAAATCAGGCTCACCTAAACAATCTCCTTCCTTAAAGTCAGCTGATTGTAAATGTTAACCATATCTACAAAATACCTTCATGGCAACATCTATATTAGTGTCTGATTGAATAACTGAGGATTAAAGCCTAGCCAAGCTGACATATCAAACTGACCATGTCTATTAATTTCCGAGAATTGCCATAACAAAGTACCACAAACTAGGTGGCTAAAAACAACAGAAATTTATTCTCTCACAGTTCTGGAGGCAGTAAGTCTTTTTTTTTTTTTTTTTTTTTTAATCTGTAAAACCACCTCAAAACTTTATTTTAGTATAAATCATATAGAGATAATCTTTACATTTTTGTGATTTAAAGGCAGGGGAAAGAGGCTCGTGGTAATGCTTTGGTCAAATGTAACCACTGGGATTCTATATCAAATTAAAAACAAATATGTTCCTAGACAGGAAAACTCTTTTTTTTTTTCTGTTTTTCATTAAGCTTTTTTTTTTTATTAGTTTCTGCTTTATAACAAAGTGAATCAGTCATACATATACATCCGTTCCCACATCCCTTCCCTCATGCATCTCCCTCCCTCCCACCCTCCCCATCCCACCCCTCCAGGTGGTCACAAAGCACCAAGCTGATCTCCCCGTGCTCTGCGGCTGCTTCCCACTATCTATCTACCTCACGTTTGGTAGTGTATACATGTCTATGCCTCTCTTTCGCTTTGTCACAGCTTACACTTCCCCCTCCCCATATCCTCAAGTCCATTCTCAAGTAGGTCTGTGTCTTTATTCCCGTTTTACCCCTAGGTTCTTCATGACATTTTTTTTTAATTCCATATATATGTGTTAGCATATGGTATTTGTCTTTCTCTTTCTGACTTACTTCACTCTGTATGACAGACTCTAGGTCTATCCACCTCATTACAAATAGCTCAGTTTCGTTTTTTTTATGACTGAGTAATATTCCATTGTATATATGTGCCACATCTTCTTTATCCATTCATCCGATGATGGACATTTAGGTTGTTTCCAGCTCCGGGCTATTGTGAATAGAGCTGCAATGAACATTTTGGTACATGTCTCTTTTTGAATTATGGTTTTCTCAGGGTATATGCCTAGTAGTGGGATTGCTGGGTCATATGGTAGTTCTATTTTTAGTTTTTTAAGGAACCTCCATACTGTTCTCCATAGTGGCTGTACCAATTCACATTCCCACCAGCAGTGCAAGAGTGTTCCCTTTTCTCCACACCCTCTCCAGCATTTATTGTTTCTAGATTTCTTGATGATGGCCATTCTGACTGGTGTGAGATGATATCTCATTGTAGTTTTGATTTGCATCTCTCTAATGATTAATGATGTTGAGCATTCTTTCATGTGTTTGTTGGCAGTCTGTATATCTTCTTTGGAGAAATGCCTATTTAAGTCTTCTGCCCATTTTTGGATTGGGTTGTTTGTTTTTTTTGCTATTGAGCTGTATGAGCTGTTTATAAATTTTGGAGATTAATCCTTTGTCAGTTGCTTCATTTGCAAATATTTTCTCCCATTCTGAGGGTTGTCTTTTGGTCTTGTTTATGGTTTCCTTTGCTGTGCAAAAGCTTTGAAGTTTCATTAGGTCTGGCAGTAAGTCTTATTAGCAGAGCCACATTCTCCCTGGAGGCTCCAGGGGAGAATCTGTTCCATACCTTTCTCTTAGTTACTTGTGTCGCCAGCAATCCTTGACATTCCTTGACTTGTAGATGCATCACTCCAATCTCTTCCTCCATGGTCATATGACATTCTTCTAGTGCGTTTGTCTCTGTGTCCCTTCTACTCTTCTTCTAAGGGCGCTGGTCATTGGATTTGGGCCACTCTAATGATCTCATCTTAACTTGATTATATCAACAAAGACCCTATTCCCAAATAAGGTAACATTCATAGGTATCAAGGATTAGGACTTCGACAGATCTTCTGGGGGGACACAATTCAATCCATATCACCGCCATACTTTGTTACAGCCCTTGCTACATTAGGTGTGTTTAATTCATACCCTGGCCTTGTAAAAAAAAAAAAAAAAAAAAGAATGTAAAGGATTAAGAGTATGGGCTGTGGTCACTTTATGATCCCAGAAGTTGGTTCAGTGTCAGACACAGCAAGTGCTCAATTCATGGCTGGCTTTGTGTCTCACACTCACTTAAGTAGGCACCTGTTTGAACTCAGTGGGGAAGTACCTGATGGAGGGCACAGCCTGGTTAAGTGCAGAGAAAAGTTACTCCCAAAAGGTAACAAACATGAATTCTTTAGGTCTTCTTGCTGGAAGGGCCTCAGCAACTCAGTCTGGACATTTTCAGAATCTGCTCCTAGAAATCCCAAGGGAAAACCATCCAGGAAAGTAAAAAGGAGGCTGACTGGACAGGGCTCCAGTTATTCTCCCTGAAACCAGAGCACTGACACATTTATTTGCTTAATCCTTTGAGCTTCCTTATTAGATTGTCGCAGCCTCGTCTCTAATTACCAGAGGACTTGGTAACCAGGCCAAAGGAAGTATGTTGTCCAGGCCCACAGCTGATCAGTAGCAGAACAGGAAATAGAAGAGAATAAAAAGGTATGGTACAAACTGCTAGATGTCTGCCAATATCCAATCTTCTCTTTTTCCTTCTCTAGAATCCTTTTTTTAAAAATGTGTTTGTTTCTCTGGACCCATTGTCTTCCAAAATAAAGACTATATTTCCCAGCCCTCCTTGCTACTAGGCATGGCCAAGTGACTAAGTGTGCCACGAATGGGCTATAAGTGGTGGTGTGAAATGGGGCTTCTGAGTAATGTCCTTAAAGGAAACTTCCTTACCTTTCCTTCTTGCTGGCTGGATTGTGGCTATGAAGACTGGAGCTCAAGCAACCACCTTGGGTCATGCACTGAGAATGGTGAAACACCATGGCAGAAGGAGTCCAGTTTCCTAACATTGTGGACACTGAACCAGTCCTGCTGGCCTCCTTCCAGGGTTTGTTTAGTGAGAGAGAAATAAACTTCTATCTCATTGAAGCCACTGTTTCTATGGGTTTTCTGTCTTAGGCAGCCAAGTCTAATCCTCACTGATACAGATGATTAATTGCAAGAGAATTCTCCCCAAATCTGACTCTGATGGTACGGTGATTTTAAAACCAGGCTGCAAATTCTTTGATACTCCCTTCCCTTGAAACAAGGAAGACTTCTAACTGCTTCAACCAACAGAATATGGTAGAAGTGAAGTTCTGTGACTTCTAAGGCTAGGTATAAAAGGCCATGAAGCTTCCACCTTGTTCACGGGACCACTGTTCTCGGAGCCTTGAGCTGCCAGGAAAGAAATCTGATGATCCTGATGCCATCATGCCAGAGAAGCCACAGGCAGACATACAGTCAACAGGGTCAGCTGAGCCCAACCTTCAGCCACCCTAGACAGCCCAGGCATCAGACAGGTGAGTGAAGAAGCCATCTTGGAAGTGGCTCCACCACAGTCATTCAAGTCATCTCAGCTATGGCCCCAGACGTCACAGAACAGAGAGGTGCTGTCTTCAAATCCCTGACCCACAGAACCCACAAACATAATAAGATGATTGTTGTTTTACACCATGACGTTTGGGATGGTTTGTAACACAGCAGTAGATAACTGGAACAAATGGATGATTTTAATCAACATATTTCAAGAGGAAATATTACTGAGCATCTAAACATGTACCAGGTACTGTGCTACGGACTAGGCAAACTACAATGAGCAAGTGTCGATGATAAACAAAGGGGGACACTAGTTAAATGGGAAAGAGAGATTTGAATCAGTAACATACCATTTCAATAGGGAAGGAGGTCCAGTATGAACTGATTCAACTTTGATTTGCATAGGGGTAACTGGGAGTTTTAAGTAGAGTTGAGGAAATGAAAAATTACAAAGGATTGGTCAGCATAAATGCTGATTAGCCCAGACAGGTCTGTTGGCTTGCAATCATCGAAGTCAGGATTCTATCCTCCCACTGAGAATGGCAGACAGAGGCCCTATCCTTCCTGATGATCGCATTTTAAAGGAATGACTGGGACTTCCCTGGTGGTGCAGTGGTTAAGAATCTACCTACCAATGCAGGGGGGACACGGGTTCGAGCCCTGGTGCGGGAAGATCCCACATGCCGCAGAGCAGCTAAGCCTGTGAGCCACGACTACTGAGCCTGCGTTCTGGAGCCCGCAAGCCACAACTACTGAAGCCCGCGCGCCTAGAGCCCATACGCCACAAGAGAAGCCACCTCAATGAGAAGCCTGCGCACTGCAACGAAGAGTAGCCTCTGCTCGCCGCAACTAGAGAAAGCCCGCGTGCAGCAACGAAGACCCAATGCAGCCAAAAATAAATAAATAAATAAACTTAAATAAATAAATAAAGGAATGACTTTCAGGTCCTTGAGAAAGATACTCCTGAACTGTAGGAGATACATACACATCTCAAAGGGACAGAGAAAGGATTCACAGTTGTAAGCCCTTTTTAGTAAATGTTCTTAAAAAGGGTGGTCAGGGGCCGATGATTAGGTGTTGGACAGAGCAAACAGCAAATGCTTTGGGTAGTCTTCAGCTTTCTCAGGTAGGCACTTAAGGGGTGCTAGCGTCACAGTCTTGGAAACTATGTTAGTGTTTAAGTCTTTTAGTGTGAGGGGAGGCGGGTGGATGAAATCATTTGTGTTGAGAGTCTGTAGTTTTTACAGGCCAAGGCTGAGCCCTAGTCAAGATGAAAGCTCAGAGGAACCTGTCTAGAGTTTGGTCAAGGATTGAATCTTTGACAGAAGACAGATACTTCTGACATCATGGTGCTGAGAGTGTAATGGAATGGACAGATAATAAAAAGGTAACTTATTAGAGTTGTGATAAGTATTTTGAAGAAGCATTGCTAAAAGGACTTATACTAGTAGAACCTGGTTTAGTTTAGGAGTTTAGGAAGGTTTCTCTGAAGAAGTTATGTTTACACGGATACCTGGATGTTAAAGTGAGATCAGTGATTTGAAATCATATTTTAGGTTAATCTGGAACTCCCTCTGCTGCTGCCCAGCTCAGGGAAATGAATAGTTTTTTATCTCCTGTAGAAAGATAATGTGTAAACTGGGAAGCTAGTCCAAAGCTTTTTATCAAATATTCTCTATTTTCAAAGGGACCACAGCCCAAAAGTTAAGAAGCATAAGTCTGGTCTGATTCTATCATTTTACAGATGGGGAGCCTGAGACACAGAGTGGGGAGGCGGTCTTGAACAAGTTGGTGGCTCAGGCAGAGTAGGATCTAAATTGCCATCTGCTTCAATTCACAGCCTCTGGTTACTGGCCTCCCTGGAGGATATGGCCCTTCCATGAGCAGCTCCCCCAGGGCTCCAGGAGGGGGATGGGGTTTGAGGTGAACCATGCAAAGCAGCTCCTACCCAGAACTGCTGCTGCTATCAGACTAGTGGGAGGTGACTCCATGCACAAAAGAGTCCACTGGTTGGTGCTGGAAGGCAGGTGTGATAGGAAAGGCTTGGAGCTGTGTCTTTTGGCCTCTGTCCAAACACCCACACATTTAAGATCTGTCAGATTAGAAAACAGACAAGGATTACAACTTGGATCGGCTTACCAAATTGGAATGCTTCCCAACAGAGGCTCAATTGCAGAGAAAAGAGTGACGGAATTAGGCCTTACAAGACCTGGGTTCAAGTGCCAGGTAATGGATACAACTGTCACTTACTGAGCACCTATATGTGCTGTAAACTGCTATCATCTCACTTTACCCCCTGACAATCTTGCAAGGTTTCTTCTCTGAGGAAACTTGGGCTCAGAGAAGTGAGGTGGTTTATCCAAGGTCACACAACACACAAGGGGCAGAACAAGGATCTGAGCCCAGGTCTCCTAACCCCTAGTTCAGGATTTCCCACCACACACCTCAGTGGCAGGCTGCTGTGAGACCAAAGACCAAAGACAGCTTAGCCTCGTGGGTAAAAACACAGCCTTGCAGCCCACTTGCCTGAGCTCAAACCCCAGCCCCATCACAGATTGCTGTGCAGCCTTAGGCAAGTCACTTAACCTCTTTCAATGCAATGTGCTCATGTATAAAATGGTGGTGATAATAATAGTACCTGAGTAGGGTTTTGGGGAGGACTGAGAGACGTAGTCCACACTGACAGCCTCCCTGGACACAAAGCAGGGTGGAAAGAGCTTCTGCAAGGGCAAATGGAAGATGCCTAGTGCTTTGCTACTCAAAGTGTGGTTCTTAGACCAGCAGCATTGGTACCACCTGGGAGCTATTGGAACTACAATAGTTTGTTAACAGAGGTAAAGTAACAAGAGTTACTCTGCTTACCCAGAGTAAGTACTATGTAAATGTTATTAATGATGAGAAGTTGGCATCCATAGAGGGTAAATCCAGCTGGGACCTTAATTCTTTTCATACCTCTTCCCAAATTGACTAACTTGTCCTCTCCTTGGGTTTCTTGTTAGTTTGAGGAGATAATTTGTTCTTTGACCACACCATCTCATCTGCTGCTCAACCAACAAATAGAATTCTGTAGAAGGCACTTTTGATTTGTCATATTAGCTCCCTTCACAGGGGATCATTACATCCCTTTTAGAGCTTAATAAGTTATACGGTAGTGGTACTTCAAACATTAGTAGGGAAAAGATGGCTGATTCAATCAATGATTGCGGCAACTTGATAAACATTTGGAAAAATAAAGTTAAATGCCAACCTCACACCTTACACCAAAATAAGTTCCAAATGATCTAGAAATGTCAAAGTAAAAAAAGAAAAATAAGAAAATCCAAAGATGAAAGTACTGGATGAAAAAACCCAGAGACCATTATGGAAAAGATTTATAAATTTGACTACATAAAAATTTCTAAATTCTGTAAAGTCCAAATAATATAAATTCAAAAGACAGAAGACAAATCAGAAAGACATATTTGCAGATGATATTTACCCAGTATGTGAATCAACAGGGAAATAAAAAGAACAAACAGAAATAAAAATGACCAAAGAATCTGAAGACAGCTCCCACAAAAAAGAGATCTAAAATGGTCTATAAATGTATCGAAATATGCTCAACTTCTCTACTTAAAAAGCATGCAAACTAAACTTACTCCAAAATATTTTTTTCACCTATCAGATTGGCAAAGATTAAAAAGGTTATTAATTCCAGTGTTGTCAAGGATGTGAATAAACAGGCACTCTTATCCAGTCAGTAGAAATGCAAACTGGTACCTTTTGGAAAGCAATTAGGCAACATTTATTTGAAATGTTAATGTTCGTATCC